>NC_061111.1:79983839-80129400 GCF_002878395.1 Capsicum annuum
TTGTATAATGGTGTCTACATATATTATTCTTATCATGTGTTTGATTAAATACCGATATGAAGGAAAAGTGCCCAACTAGCATGATATTATGAAATCCCCATATTTCTACAAGTTTATGCATATCACATGTTTAATGAAGTTCTTCAATATATTAATTATGAATTATGTTATTGTTCATGTGTTCACGTAAGTCATGTTATGTTAGTTTCTTTCCATCGAGTCCTGGGGGTACTTGTACCCGATAATTTAGTTGTGCGCGTAGAGACATGTCATGTTTTCATGATACTCTCAGTCAAGCTATGATCCGTAGAACTCAGTTTGTCATGTGACTCAGTAAAACCCAGAAGTATCAGTAATCTAAGTAATCTCAGTAGTTCAGTAATATCAGTGATCTCAGTACTCAGTATCTCAATAACCTCACTATTCCTAATCAATCTCAGTAACTTCAGTATTATTAGTTAATCCTTAGAACTCAGTACATTCCATCAGTCAAAAAAACTTAGTAAATTCAGTTTAGTTTAGCTCTACTAAACAATACCACTAGTATCAGTTCAACTCAGTTAATCAGTTCAGTGTCTTTCAGATAGGAATAGGATTTAGCACCGAGCGAGCCTAGGGATGGGAACTCACCTGCTAGATATGACTAAGATCCCTATAAGTAATCCCTAAGTTCTAGAACTACATATCCATCATAGGTTAAGATGCACCCTATGCATTTAGGGACATATATACGTCTCATTTGGGTTACCTACCAGGAGAGGTTGATGGAAGAGCTCCCTATCGGATAGGATTTACTCAAAATAGGTCTTTACTAATGGTGCAGTACTGACATCCTTCATAATGGGGTTATATATTGGACCCCACTAGTTCAATTTTAGGTTATATCGGTTAGATGATGACTTCACACAGTTACAGTTTCAATCTCAGTCTCAGCCTCAGTAAAAAAACTCAGATAGTTCTTTAGATTTCAGGACTATCAGATATAGTCAACTCTGATATAAAATGGAACTCAGATAGTTTCACCTAATTCAGGACTATCTGATATAATTATTCATGTTATAAGTTATATTAGTTATCAAAACTCATGTCATCATTATTCATCTTTAAGACTTTCAGATACAGTCAACCAGACCAGTTTTTCATAATCAGAACTGTCAGACACAATTATTCATGTATCAATAACATAGTATCAATCCCTCAAATATCAATAATTCTATGTTATTAGTTAAACTCAATAGTTAGAACTCAGTATTCAGTCCTAGCACGATCTCTATTATAGTTATGTATGCATGCATGTATTCTAACATTCATATTAGTTAGTCAATTGGTATTGTTTATGCATATGAGCCTATTGTATTCAGCCTACCTCACTTGAATACCAGTACATTCAAAGTATTAACGCATTTGCACTATGCTGTATTATACGATAGGTTTAGAAGCACGAGCTTCAGAGATCTAGTAGCATCCCAGTTCAACGATCAGAGTTAGCAGTGAGTCCTCATCCTTCGAAGAGATGATGATTTCATTTCTAATTCAGTTTTCAGTGCATTTTAGTAGTGCAAGTTAGTTCGGGACATGTCCCATCAACTCCTTATTCAAACAGATTAGAGGCTTTTAGACTATAGCATGATAGACAATTATTTCAGATTTTCTTTGGCATTTTTATATTGTTTTTAGACATTCTTTATTAGATGTTTATTCAGTTTTGAACCTTATCGCCATTCAGTTTATGTTTCTACATTTTATGGTATATTATGCAGTATACAAGTACCGATATTAGTCATGGGTTATCTTGTGTTCCTTCGAGGTCATAAGTACAGTGTAGTATTCCACGTACCATATTTGGGGCATTACAAAATACGATGAACAACCTCTCAAACCTGAAAAAATCTATGAGCAGTGTGGAAAAGTAAATTGGGAGATTTAAAAATCAATAGTACCAAGTAACCAAACTTGAATGCTTGAATTTGTAAATAATGGAAGACGGAGACTAGGATTGTGTTTCCCCTGATTTTTTAACTCTGTAAGCTTCTCATGTTTAATCCACCTAACCCATTGTTCTGCGTATAAATTTTACAAGCTATGTATTATCAGTCGTTTTCTGAACGGGTTGAAAAATCTCATCCGTCACCTTGTGGGTCTCAAGGTGTCACCTTGTTATCCCTTGTCTATGACCTAAGTACAAGTCTTATCTTTTGAGTTACAAATTAATTAGACTAGGGTTTATATCCTCGAATCACTATTTTAATCTTCTTTCCTAATCTCAAATTCCCTTGTGAGGATGTTCTCAAATACAGGCAATTCCTAAGCTTTTGTAGTATCTTTGGTTGTAATTAATTTAAAAAAGAATGCAATACATGTAGCTACACTAGAATAGATAGATCTCCTACTTCCCTTACGTAGTAAATCCATCAGGGTTCCCACAACCCTAGATAAGAAATTTAGCCACCCATGCTTATGCAACACTCCATGATAATCAATAACGAAGGCATGTAATTAATTGCACAATAATGAATGAATAAAACTCAAAATCTCCAATTGAATATGAATAAAAAATATCAAGAACAAATTATCGATGATCCAAGAATGGGAAAGTATCAAAAAGATTATAAAAAGTTGGTATCCTAGTAATGAATTAACCCAAAGGTATTTATAGTAGCTAAAAATAATAAAGAAATCCTAACTAAAAAATCTAGGATAATTAATTCGGCAGTGATGACGCCTTCAACAATGAGTCTCTACGACTCCTTATGACTTGCTTCCAGCTATCATAGCTTTCTTCTAGCTTCAGTGGCTACGACTCATACAGTCACCTTACGAGTCATAAGATTTACTTTTTATTCACTCTAGTATCTTTTCTACTATAGTTTATTTGATTTTGTTATCTTTACCAATCCTCGCCATGAGTAATAGCAAGTCATTATGACTCATGGCCTTTACTCTTAACCTCTTAGAACATAGATCTTAATGGCTTCATACACCAATCTTAGTATGACTAGTCACTATAAGTTGTTGTTGGTCCTGATAACATGTACTCTTCTATTATATTTTCCCAGGCCTTCATCTTAACTTACTATTGTCCTTATTGATACACACCATGAATCATTTATACTCTTTATAAGTCGTGGTCAAATTTTACTTAGCTTCTCTACACAACTTTTAGACATTATTCTTCTTACACGTTTGGCTACGAGTTGTATAGTGACATAACGACTCGTAGCCTGACCAGTACTTCAACTTTTTCCAAGACTTTTCTTCTAATTTTTAGTTCAAGCCACTTCCTACCTAATTTCCGTGCAATCATGCAACAAACACATCATATCCACCAAAACAACCTAACTCCAAGCACAATCTTCTTGTTTTAAGCATCAAATATTCCATGAAATCTCAGCACATCACTAAGGCAATCTTTACTAGTGTTAGAAACTAAGTCCAACTTACTCTAAGTATGAGAAACTAGAGAAATTTACCTAATATTGAGTATTCTAAGGCATTTTCATGCTAAACATGAGCAATGAAGTCTATTACACCTAAGAATAATGGAAAACAAGTCAACTTCTCATCCACTAAGATTCACATAGATTAATTGGTCCAACTAACCCAAGTCTTGAATTTCATCAAACAAATCCTTAAAACCCATCCCAATCTATCAAGATATCATAATTAAATCAAAATATAGCTCAATCTAACTAGGTGTAAGCCTAACCTACCTCAAATCTAAAAAACTCCCACAAACTAGTAAACCTTTGCTTTGTCATTCTGAGAAGCTTTTTCAAAGAGCCAAGTTATCAAAAACACAATCTACACATAATTTCAAGAATTTCAATACTCATATTGCACCATAGTGTTTTAGGTCAAAAATGATACCAAGAACCCCAAGTGGGTCCCACATACGGAAGATATATTTCTGAGATTAACCCAACATCCATACACTACTAGGGAACCATAACCCATAAGAATCATGTGAAAACCAGACATATTTGGGCTAAAATCAAGCCCTCAAGCAATTTATAGTTTAGGTCAATAATCAAGAAATTAAAGCTTGAAAATGAAGGATTTATAACTTAAATCCATTGTTAATCACAAATATATATATATATGTTAATCAATCTTCTAATTGACCTCTAAGAATCAATTTGAAGTTAATATATTATTTTAGGGATTCTAGGGCTCAATAGGGAGTGAAAATATCAAATTTTGCGACCAAGGGGGCTATTTATATTACCTTGGTCGCGGTTAAATAGGGTGCACGAGGTAAAAACTTGTTTCTGAGCTATCATTATCATTTAGACTCAATTTTTTACAAACAAATTATGTAATACCACTAAATTTGATGTTTTGGACACATTTATAAAGTTGGATTTTCCATCCAAGGCCGTTTAGACAATTGTGGGATCCACACCCATGTCTCTAAATTTTTTAACTTTACGACCAATTGGATGAAATAAACTCAAGTGTCTTAGAACTCAAACCAAGGGTCTTTATAGCCTAAAATCGATATTCTAGAGCGGCTGGCATAGTCAAAATTTGCATCTGAGGTTGTTTAGGTAAAATTTTCTCTTGGCAGCCATTTGAAACCAACAAAGACTTCTAAATAGGGAATTGGTCTTAAAAGCAAATAAAATTCCTGGTAATCAAACTATCTATTTGAACAAGTCATAAATAACTTGGGGCATCTATGGAAAATCTCTAATGGTTAAAATAAGTGTGCAGTATGAAAAATAACCTAAAGGGCTGTTACAGAGTTTTATATAATTTTGAAATCCATCAATATAGATATAATTTAACTTTCGATATTTTAGTTATTTTTTGAATTTTGTCAGGGTTTCTATACCTATTATTGTCTTATGCCTTGTTATTAATATATTGGTTGTCTTATAAATTGTGTAGATTCATGCATACGTGACTAACCCCATAGATAACTTTTTTTATTAATGGATTGAGTGGATAGGTGACTAACCATAACTTGTATCAGTCTATAGGAATTTAACCCCGTAGATAATTTCTTTTAGTAATGGTATTTTCCCTGGGTTGTAATATTTGGGTTAAAGACAGTTTTTCTTTGGTATTATATCCTTGTTGTGACATTAGAGTGCTACTGGTTGTGGTTTTTATTTTTGTCTAGCACCTGTATGTTATATTATTGTTGTCAATGTTACTGTTTTGATCTTGAATGATTCTTCAATGATAGATGACTAGACTGATGTTATCTAGTTAGTATTTCCCTTCTTTTGATTGTTATTCATTTAGCCTAGAGCCTTGGTTGGTTAGTCTTCCTTTTTGTTAGCGAGGAAGGGTCAATTTTCTAGTTGGTTGGGAAAGTGAAGGTATGTTTTGTTTTACGTGGTTTTGCTATAATTCTAGCCTTGATAACTTATTTCGATGGTCCACTCTAGCGATTGATTAGTGTAAGGTTTGCCCTTTTGGATTAGCTGGTCTGTTTCCTGGTAGTGGTCTTAATCTTGGTATCAGTGATATGTTGGGTAACCCATTCTTCTTGTATTATGTAGTTTATCATTTAGATGATTTGAGTTTAGTAAGGGTAAATTATAAAACTCTTTAGTTTGGTAATTAGTTTGGCCTAATATGACTTTGAGAATACTTCAACATTGTGATATATACCAAGGTATTAGTTTCCAATTGCCATACGGATATCTTTTGAGATTGAGTATTGGGTTGACCAGATTTAGGCTAAGATTGTACTTTTATGAGTTGCTTAAGCTTTGTATATCACTAGTACTATTTGCAGCCTTGGTGAGTTCTTGGTTATACCTTAATGCATTATGCCATTCAACAGATGTAAAGTTGATAGCTTGTGTCTTTTGTCGATGGTTCTCCCAATTGTGGTTTTGTTCTTTAGCAATATTTCATTTTGGGCTCTTATGAGATCATTAGGGATAGACCTTCGGTTGCTATCCTGATGCACCTAGGCTCATTTTGACTTATTGGTCAAAAAGTTGAGAAATTAAAAAATTAGGTATGGGACCCACATTTGGTTGAAACAACATTGATGGAAAATTCATATTCGCCATTGAGTCCAAAACACAAATTTAGTGTGGTTACATAGTTTGACTGCATTTACGATGTTTCAAATGAATCCCTAGGGCTTGGTGCGGACTTGGAAATTCTAAGTCAAGCATTGTCAGCTGATATGGTGGCGATTGTAGGCCAAGGGTATTGATTGAGGTACCCTTGACAGGGAGATAGTGATGTAATTATAACCTTGTCACGATTATAACTCATATGGAAGATGGAAGGTAGTGCAATCGCACACCTACAGGTCACGATAATGATATTCGAACACTTGGTCTTGGTATAAATAGACCTTTTATGTCATGAATTAGCCTATTTTTAATCCATATCTAGAGAGAAAAAACCCTAGAGTGCGAAATTAAGTCGGTTTGATGTTTGTACATGGTTTGGGGAGCTTGGTGATCTATTATTCCTTGATTTCCCTTCAAATTCATATAAGTTTCCTTTAATTACTTCATAAATTCTTAGTAATTAGGTCTTTGAAGTCTTAAACTTTAGGGGTTGATTTGAGACCCAAATTGTGTTCTGTTTGTGCTCAACTTTTGAGCACACCTTCCTTGTCCTTTAAGAGACCTCGTGAAGATTTTAATTTTGGATTTTGTAAACACGCCCCGCATGCCCATTATTTACCCAAAATTTAACCCGACCAATTATGTGGCAATATGGGTCTTGTTTTACTCCTTAAACATACAGACTAAGATTTTGATAGCATACCAATATTTTGGGATCGTGGAGTCTAGATGAACATTTTGTGGATGATTCAAGGATTTTCAGTTTGACTTTGAGGTAGGCTTCTGTCTACTCTTCTCCGTAAGATGATGTGTGTTATATATTGTATGTGAATGTGAACGCTAAAATTTATTATGGCTAGAACATCACGACTTAGGCTTTACTATTTAAGTTTGGAGATTAGAGGATGGATATTACCCATAAGGTGAAATACTTGTTATATTTCTAGGACTATTATTTTCTTCATAGATTGAGCAAAATTGTAGAATGGATAAGATATAATGCAAGATTTGGCATGTGGTGTAAGTGTTGGACGAGTGGTTAGTATGATTAACCTTATTTGGGTTATTTTACTGATTCTGAAATTGTAATTTAGGGAAATTGACTTAATTGCTTATGTTTTAGGTAGAATTCTTATCTTAGGATTGATTATGGCTTATGTACCATCTTGACGTCAATTTAGACACTTTTTCTTAGTCTAGGGTAGAATTTGAGTAAATATAAAATTCGAGGATTAGAAGTGGGTTCTTCCAACCCACCTTAGGCAAAGACTTATGTTAGCCCCAGTGGACATTGTTATGGATGTTAGGCATAATTGAGACTATTGAGCCAAGGTTACTTCGTGACTTGATGAATGTTAATGGTTATTTTTTTATTATGAATAATGGCTTAAAGACATGATAGAGCTTTCAGATTTGATTAGTGTTATGGTCTCCTAGATAAGAGATGCCCTACTGATATTATGCCTCCTAGATGTGAGATGATAATTGATATATTATGCCTCCTAGATGTGAGATGCTTATTGATATATTATGCCTCTTATATGTGAGATAAGTTATTATTATATAATGCCTCCTAGATGTGAGATGACTCACAGAGATTATTTTTTTTCTTATAGATACAATATACTTCATAGATACAATTGATAACCTATAGAGATAATATGCCTCGTAGTTATGCTATGGATTATAGATATGAGATGTCTTATAAATATGATTATTGATATGATTTCAAGAAACGTATGTGGGCCTAAGGCCATGATATGATGTTGTAACTATCCTGGACACATAATTAAGCCCAAGGCCGTGTTACGATATTGGTTTGACATACGGGAAGTATTTATCCTTGTAAAGGATGCAGTTGAAGTTTATGAATATATTGACGATTATAGTTCCATTGTTTGAATACTGATGATGCCAATCATAGATTCAATATATTCATGGTCATTATATTGGTAAATGATGTGTTTGTAATAAAATATATGATCTTATTACTGTTTTGACTAAATAACGGTTAAAGCACTCTTTTAACCTTAAAACAAATTTCTTCATTACAATAACTGGATGTATTAACGAATAACTTATGTTAAGAGATTAATAATGATGTTCTGAAGATTTGACTGAGACAGATTCCAATCTATGATTTGATATTACTAATTACTCTGATCATGACTGATTTTGATTCTTTTAAAATATTTATAATGATTTAGTCTCAAAGTTCACTCCAGGCAATGCATTTATGGATTTACACTATTTTTAGCCATGGCTTAAGTCTATGCACCTATTATATATCTATAAACACATCTCTCGATATGGGATAGAGACAGATATTGTATTAATGACATAAATTTTGGGTAAAACCCGATGATAGATTATAGAATAGATGTTATATATATATGTCAATAACTATGATGATATACTTATATACCCAGCAAGATTAGAGGATAATTATGATGATATGCCTGTATACTCAACAAGGTCGGAGGATGACTAAAATGATATTTTGTATACCCAACAAGATGGAAGATGATTATGATAATAGGTTCATATACCGGAAAGCCCAAAAGATGATTATGATGATATGTTTATATACCCTGCAAGGATGGAGGATGATTATAATGGCAGGCTTATACACCCGACAAGGCCCTAAGATGATGATGATTATGATGGTGATGATTATGATATTAATTATACTCACCGGTTCAAGTCTGGCTACTTCATATGATATTGTGGATTCTATTGCATTCATCTTTGCATGCATATTGCCTTTCACTAGTATATGCCTATACCTATCAGCCTTATGGGGCTTGCATAGGTATGGGTGATGAATATGCCTTGTGGTATATTGTATGCTGATTGGACCATCTGAGACTAGGGTGGTGGGAGTTTATTATAGGCTCGGACAGGTATTGGTTGTCTGGACTAGCCAGTTACTTGCATTGTCACTGATATTGTTATTATTATTGTTATGATCATTATTATGGCTAGTTTATGACAAATTGGTTACTGACTCGGTAGTTAGATTTGAGGTATGCTTCTATCTCTTCTATCTTATGATTTCATTATAATGCATACTTAACTCATGACTAGATGTATGGATTAGAAACCCTATGTATACTAGCTCTAGTTCCTCCTATGATTATGAGGTATTGAAATACTAGTCTGATTCTTTTGGTTATACTTCGAGTTGACCTTGATTATATATATATATATATGAGTATGTTTATCTAGCTATATGTAGCTAAGGTATTATCGTATATCCCATTTTCCCTTCATTTATTCAGATCATATATTCATTCCTTTGCCTTATATACTGTATATATCTTTCTTTTGCCCTTTTATTCGTATATTGGTTGGTGATATATGGTAAAGTTTTGAGATTCCTGAGTATGGATGGAATAGGATAGTTCATCCTTAATATCTTCTTAGCCTTATTATGCTAGTTTCTTGGTTATGAATAGGACAGTTATCCTTTTTATCTCATTGGCTTTCTTATATGGTTACTAGACATTTGGGTGTAGTTTTCATTCTGTTCATATTTTAATCTACATTATCTTTGGAGATCATTTGGCAGTTGCCTAATGAGTATCACATGCTGGGTACTCATACTATACTTCTGCAGCCTGTACATCCTAGTATGGGTTATCGTCGTTGATGTGTGTGCCTTATGTAGCATCCATATTTCAGAGACACGGAGTGAGCTTCTGACGTTTAGAGGTCTACTTTCCTTCATCTTATGTAACTAGACTTGTCTCTATATTGTATTCGGAAATGAGTTGTTGCAGTGTAATTCCCTTGGTATTTCATTTTTGTACTCTTACTATATTAGATATTCTTGTACTGATAGCACTAGATTTTGTGTCAATATTATGTATTTGATTATTTTATTACATCTATTCCACATTTGTTTCTTTAACTCTTTGTGTAGTTTGTTTCTAGTAGTTTCGGATGACATGTTTGGCGTGCCTATTGGTAAGTTATAGTAGGCGTCATCATGACTTGAGAAATTGTGTCATGCCAAATTGGTCTGAAAGCCTAGGTCGACCTGTGTATTTAAGGGTGTCAAATGGGTTTTCTAGCCTTAATTTAGGTGGGTCAAAATGGTTTGAATCAATAGATAAGTCATTACCCAACTCTGGCCAAAATAACATGGCCTAATATCGGTTGGGTCAAAATGGGATAAACAATGTGCTGTAGCCCAACACGCCCAACTTGACCCACCTTTCTGTAAAGCCCAGAATCTGGGACCCAGAACGCTAAACATTGCTCATAATCCCGAAGGACCACAAACTAACCTATGACTGATATCTATAACTGAGAACTGCATAATAATAATAATATCATAAATACGAAAACATGAACTAAAAAGCCATAGATTCAATACTGATACACAACTGAAAATATGGTATAACAATGCCAAAACCACTGAAATAAATATCTGAATGTGTTGTAGTCTAAAAGCTCTAAAACTTAACTGTCTGAATAAAGAGTTGATGGAAAAATCCCCCAACTAACTCCATCTTCTGAAATAAACTAAGTATTGAAAAAAATAATAATCAAATAATAACATCCTCGAATGATGAGGACTCACGGCTGACTCTGATACTGAAACTGGAATGCGACTAATACTCTAGAGCATGTGCTTATAAACCTATTATATAAAACACTTTAGCACAAACATGTCAGTACGATTGAATGTATTGCTATGAAAATAAGGTAGGACGAATGCAATGGTTCATATGCATAAACAATACTAACTGAATAAATAACATGAACGTGAGAATAGATGCATGAATACGTAACTGTAACTAAGATCGTCATAACACTAACTCATGAATTCTGATAACGTGGATTTACTGATATCTGAGTACCAATACTGGGATACTAAATGACTAAGTCTATTGAGTACTGAGGAACTGATGTCATATTACTGATAAAGGAATGACTGTTTCTGACAGTTATAATTATGAAGAACTGGTCTGATTGACTGTATCTGACAGTTATGAAATATGAATACGGGTAACATGAGTTTCATATAATTAATTTACTATTAACTGGGTGACTATGCCTGAGAGTCCTTGTTATGATGGAACTAGCTGAGTTTCGTACTGAGCTGAGCAACTATATATGACAGTCCTAAAACTGTAGAACCGAACAGAGTTCTATTATAGAGGCTAGATTCAAAACTCAGACTGTGGAAGGTAATCATCTAACCGACATGCCCCAAAACTAAACTAGTGGGGTTCAACCTGTAACCCCAGCTGGAATGGTGTCAGTATTGTGCCATGGGTAAAGACAAGCTGTGAGTAAACCCTCTCTAATAGTGAGCTCTTCCGTCAACCCCTCTTAGTAGGAAAACTGGAATGAGGGGTATAATCCCTAAACTCATTGGGTACATCTCAACCTACGCTGGCTACATAGTACTAGAACACAAGGATTGCTTCTAAGGATCACACCCTCTACTGGCTAAGAGGTGAGTCCCCATCCTTGGGTTCACTCGGTGTTGAATCCTTCTCCCAACTGAAGAGACACAAAACTAATTTAAACTAAACTGAACTATTACTGATACTATTGTTTAGTTGATCTGAATAGAGTTCACTAAATTTCCATTGACTGACAGAATACTACTGAGATCTGATAACTAAATAAGATTACTAAGATTACTGAGGTTACTGAGATTACAGAGTTTTCTTGAGTCATGTAACTGACTAAATTCTAATGATCATGGCTTGACTGAAAGTATCGTGAAATCTGACACTGGCTCTAGGAACACAACTAAATTGTTAGGTACAAGTACCTCTAGGAGTCGATAGCTTGAAACTGACAAGACTTGACACTTCTTGAACACGTGACCAAGATCAACAATTCATAATACAATAAGTTGGGGATTTCATTAAGCACATAGTTATCATAATGTTGTACATGGATGGAATTGCATATAATCATGTCATACTTTCATCAACCTAATCTCATGAACATTCCATCAAATACTCATAATGCACACAATATCATGGAAGTCATTTTTGATCATAAGGGTAAAGTATGCATTTATTATTTGAGTCTTAATTGAGCTACTAATATTTGAGTAACTAATGGAAATATGCTATGGTTGGGAAGTCTTAAAACTGGATTGAGTTTCTGATCTGACTGGACTATGATTGGGACTGAGATTGTAGTTAAGATGATAATTGAGACTATAACCGTAACTAAGACTATAACTGAGATAGAATGCTGGTTTTCTATAACTAAGGGTTAGACTTGTATGGTAGTACTGAATTCTAATAGCTAAGTAACTGATAGCTGAAAGCCATGGTTCTGTAGAACTATCTGATTCCTTTACTAAATATTGATTACTGAGTTGACACTATAACTGAGGCTCGTGGGATGGAATATTAGCACTATGGATTCACCAAGGGATCTAAACTGAGCGTATATGTGGCATAATCTGAGTTTGACTAAATACTAGGACTGAAGTCCTGATCTTGTTGGCTAAGAATACTGTAAATCATGACATGATTGCATAAGTTATGAGCTGAACGAACTGGGTTTAGAATTTCTGAATTCATGGAACATGATCCACAACTTTGGATGAACTTGGACTCCTCATACGAGGAACTTGAAACACTTAATATTCTATGAAAAATGCATGGACATAAGTTGTATTCGTGAGACAAAAATGTTAAGCATGCTTAAGTATCAGGAGGGTTGAAGTAAAAAACTTTGCACTAAGGTAGGAATGGGTCGGGAATCATCTTTCTTTATTGATTTTCTACATATACTGGCATAACTACTAAAATCTGAAGGCCTGACTTTCTGAGATATAATAACCACACATTTAATGAATACCTGTCGGCTGTGTTAGACTGAGTCACTAGGGTAGAGACTTGAAAAGGTACTGTTAACATTTGATCTGACCTTAAAATTGACTGTTATGAAAAGAGTTACGAAAGAGAAAGGAAGCTCCTGAATCTGAAGAAACATGAAGATGTAAATTAGGGACCTATGCATACTAGTGGCTGCACCGGGAGGACTTTCCTTATCCTATCAGGACTGAAGTGTATAGAGTCTATTTGCGGGTTGCCTAATGATAGCACTGGAATAGGCACCCTTTTAATTTGGGTGACTGGACTGAGCTGAAGGACGACTATGCTTTCTTTTAGGTCCAGGCGTAGGATAATCTCAGACCTCATAACTTGACTCCCCACATCGGAAACACATATCACTTCCGTCTCTACATATGCCCTTACAATGCTTATAGCACTCTTCACAAAGGGGATGAGTAAAAACCTACCCTTACCACCATAGGCCTTGGAGCCTGGTACCCCATCTCTATTGTTATTTTTGAACTTTGGTGCTAGTGCACTAGCTGAAGATAGAACTGGGGTTTGAAACTTCTATCTATGCTGAGAACGGTTACCACCCTGTTACCTTGGCTGAGAAAAACTATAACTACCAATTCTAACTCTCTTATTTTCTCTCTCTTTCTTCTTAAGTTTTTGCTCCTCAATCTGTTGAGCATGGACCATAAGCCTAGATATATCCATCTCCTTAATCAACATTGCAATCTTGCACTCCTTAGCAACTCTACCTTATATCCCAGACACAAACTTATTCATTCTAGATCTACTATCTGCTACTACATGGGGAGCGTACCTGGCTAACTGAGTGAACTTGAAGCAGTATTATTTTACGCTCATGCTACCTTGTCTAAGGTTAATGAACTCTAACACTTTGGCTTTTTTCAACTCTAGGGGAAAGAATCTGCATAAGAAGGTAGTAGCAAACTCTTCCCACTCTATGGGCTCTGTATCTACACCCCTATCTACCTTCCACTACTTAAACCACATATGGGCTACATCTTATAGCTGATAGGCAGATAACTTTGTACTCTTACTGGAAGTCACTCCCATGATATCTGTGACTTTCTGAACTTGATCAAGGAAATCCTGTGGATCCTCTTCGGACTTAGAACCTGAGAATATAGGAGAATTCATTCGGATGAAGTCCTAAATCCTGGCTGCAGTAGAATTAGCCACTAGGTAGGCAAGAATAGTAGCTGGCCAACTATTTTGAGTTGTGACTGAATTGGCTAGAGCAGTGAATGTAGTCCTAAATTATGCATGAGAGACATGTTCACCTAAAGGGTTAGGCTGATCGGGCTGAGAGGCTGGCTGATCTCTCGTTCTTTTTTTCTGAGTCCTCTTTGGAGGCATGTTCTGTAAACGGAAGAGAAGAAGGGATTAAACTGAGAGTTTTTCTTGAGCTCATGCTCACTCGCACGACATAAATACTGAAAAAAGGGAAACTATTCCTAAAACATCTCATAGCCTCCTGGACATAAGTGTTGTGCACAACACAACCATGTATAAGACTTTACTAGATGCTGCTTTTTAGACTTCCTAGGATGCTGTTGAACTTTAGGCTTTGATACCAAGTTTGTAACGCCCCAAATTTGGTAGCCGAAATACTACACGGTGCTCATAATCCCGAAGGACCACAAGCTAACCCATAACTGTTATTTGTAACTGAGCACTAAATAATAATAGTTAGATCATAAATGTGGAAGCATAAACTGAAAGGCCATAAGGCTCAATACTGATACATAACAAAAAAAATAGTATAACAATACCAAAACAACTGAAATAAATGTCTGAACATATTGTAGTCTGAAAGCCTCTAAAATTGAACTGTCTGAATAAAAAGTTGATGGGACAATCCGCCAACTAACTCCATCTGCTGAAATAAACTAAGTACTAAAAAAATGAAATAATCAAAAAATAACATCGATGAATGATGAGGACTCACTACTGACTTAGACTGCTGAAACTGGAATGCTACTGATACTCTGGAGTACGTGCTTTTGAACCTATGGTATAAAGCACCATAGTGCAAATACATCTGTACGATTAGTTGTACTGGTATGCTAGGAGGTAGGCTAAATATAATGGTTCATATGCATGAACAATACTAACTAACTGAATAACATGAACGTTAGATTACATACATAAATACGTAACTGTAACTAAGATCGTGATAACACTGACTCATGAATTCTGATAACGTGGATTTACTGATATCTAAGTACTAATCCAGGGATACTGAATGACTAAGTCTATTGATTACCAAGGAACTGATTTCATATTACTAATAAAGGAATGACTAATTCTGATAGTTCTGATTATGAAAAACTGGTCTGATTGACTCTATCTGACATCCTTGAAATCTGAATACTCGTAACATGAATTTCGTATAATTAATATACTATTAATTGGGTGAATATGTGTGACTGTCCTAATTTTGATAGAACTAGCTGAGTTCCACACTGAGTTGAGTGACTGTATCTGACAGTCTTGAAATTGTAGAAGTGAACTGAGTTCTATTACCAAGACTGGATCCAAAACTGAGACTGTGGGAGGTAATCATCTAACCGACATGCCCCGAAATTAAATTGGTAGGGTCTAACTTGTAACCCAAGCTGGAAGGATATCAATACCATGCCACGAGTAAAGACAAGCTATGAGTAAATACTCTCAGACAGGGAGCTCTTCCGCCAACTTCTCCTAGTAGAAAAACTCGGATTAGGTGTATAATCCCTAAACTCATAAGGTACATCTCAAACTACACTAGCTATATAGTTCTGGAATGCAAGGATTGCTTCTAATGATCACACCCTCTACTGGCTAATAGGTGAGTCCCCATTCTTGGGTTCACTCAGTACGGAATCCTACTCTCAACTGAAAAAACACTGAATTGATTTAAAATAAACTGAACTGTTATTGATATTTTTATTTAGCTGATTTGAATAGAGTTCACTAAATTTTGTTGACTGACAAAATACTACTGAGATTTGATAACTGACTGAGATTACTGAGTATACTGAGATTATCAAGGGTACCGAGATTACTGAGTTTTCCTGAGTCATGTAACTGACTAAATTCTAATGATCCTGGCTTGACTGAGAGTATCGTGAAAACTCACACTAGATCTAGGTACACAACTAAATTATTAGGTACAAGTACCCCAGGAGTTGATAGCATAAAACTAACAAAACTTGATACTTCTTGAACACGTGACCAATATCAACAATTCAGGATACAATAAGTTGGGGATTTCATGAAGAACATGGTTATCATAATATTATACATAGAAGGAATTGCATATAGACATGTCATAGTTTTATCAACCTAATCTCATGAACATTCCATCAAATACTCATAATGCACACAATATCATGAAAGTCATTCTTGATCATAAGGGTAAAGCATGCATTTATTATTTGAGTCACAATTGAGATATAATACACAATTTCTATCCTCTTAGGCATTTTTTCAAACACCTTACATGCACAACTTAGGGCATAGGTGCAATCATCAACTTACACATCATAAACAACTCAATTTATGGATTTCAACGTACATGCTAACGTAGTTTAATAAAAAAAAACACATAAAGATTCCAACCTGGAAATCATACAACATGATAAACATGGTTACAAATAACCCACAACACAAATATCACATTTTATAATTTGAAAGAGGGTTCTTGGACTTCATGGATGAAAGGAATCCATAAATCAATGCTTGACATACCTTAGTTTTTGATTTTTCAAAGATTGATAGAGAGAGTCTTGAATTTGAGTATTAAAATTTGAATACTTAATTGAAAACCCTAATTTGTTCTTGAGAGAAACTTGAGATAGATACTATATTTTGGTTGAATTGGAGCTAAATCCCTTGTTTTAGACTTATATAGGGGTTGAAAATTGAACCTTCTACCCTTAAAAATATGGACATTTAATAACTAAAACTGGGCATCAACGCTATTATCGATGCGGCACGTTGGCTGCATTAATGCGATAGTCGACGCGTCACGCCATTATCGCATCGAGTCTCAGTACTTTGACCCTGGCAACCTGTAACAATATTAACCTATGCGATTGGCGACGTGGCCTGCCAAGATCGCATTGGTCCACTATTTTGGGCTTCCAAACATGGTTTAAAAATTCTGAAACTTGTTCGAAAAAACCTATTGAACTTCCTAGTCATGAATTAACAAAAATACGGACCATTAAAGGACGTTAAGGTGATGAAATGAGATTTCTAACTTTTGAAGGCCAATAATAGGCTATATAGGCTAAGTCTGGGAACTTAGCTAGACCTTTCTAAGTATGAGACCCCTTTAACAAGCGTAAATGGACTAAATTAAGCATAGAATTTTGTAGAGTCTTACACTTTTCTTCTTTAATTTCAAAAAATACTAACAAATAAAAGAAAAAAAATGAAAAAAAAAGAAAGAAAGGAAAATAAGGAGAAAACACCAAGGGGGGGATATGTAAAAGAAAAAAATGAGACAGAAATACATAAAATCAAAAAGTAAAAAAATGAATAACGAGAAAAGAAAAAATAATGGTGAATACAAATTCAATGAGTGATTATGATGTATCTGTTGTCATCCATGACTTGTACTCAACGTAATTATATTTTTCAAAAAAAACAAAAAAATATAAAATATAAAATACAACAAAAAAGAAAAAAATGAGAAACAAAAAAAAACAAAAAAAGAGGAAATTAAAAAGGAAAAAAGAAAAAAAAAAAAATTAAAAAGAAGAAGAAAGAGATAAAAAGGCTAGAGATAGAATAGCGAAAACACACAAAAGAAAAAAAGAAGGAAAGTTTATAAATTATAATTTTTAAAGTTATGCTAGAAACACTCCTATTTTGGTGAAACCTAGGCTATTTTTGTAAGTCCCCCATTAATAAAATAAGCTTTTGGTAAAAGCTTTAAGTAATTTGATTCGTCAAGTTTGAGCATCTTCAAGGGTCTATTTGAGATGTTGATTTGTAATAGGTTGACTTGGGCTACCCCAAATTAGCCCATTATCAAAATCACTATTGCCCAAACCTATCAAACCTTTGATGGGTTAGGTGGGTCATTTGAATTTGGGCTAATTTTTCCATACCTAGGTGTATTACTACAAGAGCTATGTTCTTAGTTGAGTCCTATAGATCGATCTGGAGTCGTCCGTAACATATCTTCAGGAGGCTGTAGGGTCATTCTTAGGAAATTCATTTATTGACTCCTTGTTGTATGCTCACATTTCTATGAGCCTCAAGCACATTATTTGACTTTATTCTTTACCAAATGGATGATGCAAGATGGTCAATAGATATAGAAGAAACATTGAGTGCAACATCCAACCAAAGAGTCGGGATGGATATCGAAGATCTTCAACGTCAGCCAAAGGATTTGAGGCCAACATAAGTTCCAGTAGGGCTCATGAATACTTCATCCCTTTGAGGTTCAGCTTTGGGGATCCTTAGTCTATTGCAGATCCCTCACAGTTAAGGGTGACATCTAAATCATCAAGCAGTTTTTAGAATGAAGTTGGATCTATTGGTGTTCATTAGGGTTCCTTTAGTTCCTGAGTATAATATTGGGTTTATTGAGTGGGCCAGGCATATTCCTACGCTAATCTTTTTGAGTAGTACATGGTGTATGGATTTATTAGAAGACTAAAACTAGTACTCTATTTGGTGTTAGAGAACTTGATAGTAACTAGCTCTTCCTTCTCTTAAGTTGTTGATTATGTGAGGGCCATAAAGAGAGCATAAATTGAGACGTATGGAGATGGTGGAAAGAGGCCTTGCAATTAGTATAGTGTTATTAGTATTTCATCTCAGAGTGAGGATCCTTTTGGTAGGGGCCAGTTTCACTTGCAGCCTATCATCTCTATCAAAGTAGTACTTCAAACTATGAGTAGTTCTTAGATTAGTCAAAGACATCATAGTGAGTAGATTTCTTGTTGGATCAGCATTGGCATCATCTCAGAGTATTGCAAAATCTTATTTTTAGTTGAGCTGATATAGGACATTGGATTAGTGAGTTCCCCATATGCGAGTTAGATGATTACATAGAGTTAGTATATATTACCCATCATCCTAGAGTTCTTGAGGTAGGATTTGGATAAATGAAGGATGATTATGGTAGTAAAGAGTTCTCTCAGCTTTAGCTGGCCAACCATTTGGGCTCAATTTATGTTTCTCAACATATTAAGGCATCAAGAGTTTGCAATGATGAATCAGAGATCAATCACTATTATAAAGAGTGTCAAATCCATACGATTTCTAGTTATTCAACTCATTTAGATCAACCTCATAAGGTTATGGCACTTTCAGTTAAAGATACTATGCCTAGCACCATGATTGATAATTCAATCGATTAGTCCGAGTTTGGTGTTGTCCAAATTCTTGCTTACATCCGCCAGGCTTATGGTTGTATATTTCACCATGATTGGTGTGATTTTATTTCCCCTCATTTACCTTTTAATTATATGTATTAGGATTTTCGTACCCATTAATGATTATAAGTGTAATACCCTATATATTTCTAAGCTAGAAAATGAACCATTGTTCCTACACATGAAACCTTCTATCCTATGATTCATATTTGAGTATATGAATTAGAATGAGTATCCTAGTTATAATAGAGCTTATGATGTATTAATCATGTTCACAAGAGTCACTTAGAGTAAGCCAAGCTAAGAACTTTTGAATCCACCAAGTTTCTATGTGTGATTTAACATAGCTCATCTTTGAACGAGAATAACTTGGTTTATAGGTGGTATTTTTGTAGATTTATACCCTCCAAATTATAGAAAATTGAATAAGATTTTCATCGATACAAAATTCGCCTAAAATAGACACCCGGTGAAGAAGTTATGGCAATTTAAAGTTTTAGCAGCGTCATTTCAATCAGTGGTGCATCGCGCCATAAGCGAAAATGACGTTCGTGAATTTCTAGTTTCTCTCCGTAATTCCACCACATTGTGGTGAGTTTCCAGGTAACAAACGGGTGGAAACACGATGTCTGCATCATGCCGAGGGCCCAAATCGGGTAATTTTCATAGAAATTAAATGACGCATCTAGAGGAGTATTTGGGTCATCTTTGCCCCCTATATAAGTCCCAAACACGGGATTAAGGCCCCAAATCTGATCTTTACATTAAATTTTATCAAAATTCGCTCAAGAACAACCAAGAGCAAGTCTAGGGTTCAATTGGGGGTTTCAAATTTCAAGCTTATTTCACTACTATCTTCACGGATCATTAATCTAAGGTATGCTTAGTGTTCATTTATGGATGCAATCCG
Organism: Capsicum annuum; assembly: GCF_002878395.1. Taxonomy (NCBI): domain Eukaryota; kingdom Viridiplantae; phylum Streptophyta; class Magnoliopsida; order Solanales; family Solanaceae; genus Capsicum; species Capsicum annuum. Next base: position 80,004,028 of record NC_061111.1, read on the forward strand.
TTCATAGAGCTCAAGAACCATGTTTTCGATACTACTTTGTGAACTTTTTGTGGTGATATGAGCATGTACATGTTGATGATTGTTGTTTAAGTTTTAATATGATATCTAAAGGTATTTCTATGGAATATATATGGTTGTTAGTTGAAAACTATGAACTTTAGGTGGTGTAATATGGTGCAAGTTATGAAACACACCTATGCCTTCAAGAATGCATTCTAGGTGGGTGATAAAACTCTTGGGATGTTAGGAATTTATGTTTACATGGTTCCATGATATCTAAATGACAAGTCTGTGTTAGCTATATACTTAAATATGAATTCCATGTTATTGATGTGTTACGATTGTTGTGGTATGAAGCATGTATGATAATGGATATGTATAATATGTATACGAAATATATCCATGCAATCCCTACAATGTTCAAGATGTTGAATAACTACATGAAGTATAAGATCCCCTACTTATGATATTATGAATTATGGACTCCAATCTTGTGATCAAGCCATGTCATGTGTGTCAGTTTCCTTCTATTGAGTCCTGGGGGTATTCGTACCCATAAAATATAGTTGTGTGCCTAGAGCCATGTCATGTTGTCCCGATAATCTCAGCCAAGCTGTAATCTATAGAATTCAGTCCATCATATGACTCTGGAAACCTGAGAAATCTCATGATCTCAGTTAACTCTCAGATAGTAGTACGATTCCATCAGTCAACAGAAGTCAGTTAATCAGTCCATGTATAGTCAGTTGAATCATGTTCAGTCTCTTCAGATGGGAGTAGAAGTTAGCACCGATTGAAACCAAGGATGGGAACTCACATACCCGTTTAGGGCGTGATTCTTAGCAGTTATCCTTGCGTTCCAGAACTATGTAGCCAGCATAAGTTGAGACATCTTAACCGGTCATATTAGGGTTGATGAGGTGACTTAACCTATAAGTTCAGGGTTCCCACCACTTTAGTTTTGATTATTTTCCAGCTAAGGATCACTCACAACTGCCCTTACCAATTGCGCGGTTGTGACAACCCTTCAGTCAGGGAAGAGATTGGACCCCAGCTTAGCCATAATGGCACACAAAGGGCATGTCGGTTAAACAACTACCTCCCATAATTTCAGACTCAATCTCAGTAAAAGAACTAAGACAGTTCTTTAGATATCAGTGTATCAGGACTGTTAGATACAGTCAAATTCAGTTATAGCACGGGACTCAAAAAGTTCCATCATATTTAAGACGGTCGGACATAGTCTCCCATGCTATCAGAACTACAGTTTCAGCCATGTCAGTTATCCGTAAACCATGTATTAGCATACAGATTTATCTATCACGTACTCACGATCTCAGTTACTATGTATGTATATTTGTACTCTTACATTCATATCAGTCAGTCAGTTAGCATTATTCATGCATGTAAACCCTTTGCATTTGCCTACCTCACTCGTATACTCAGTACTCCAGTTGTACTGACGCATTTACATTATGGTGCTTTCTATTTATGTTACATAATAGGTTCAGAGGCACGAGTTCTAGACCAATAGCAGCAGCTGCATTCTAATATACAGAGTTGCAGTGAGTCCTCTTCATTTGAGGATGATACGATATTATTTTATTTTATTTATTATTTCAACTCAGATTTGCATGATGGAGTTAGTTGGAGACATTTTCCTTCAACTCCTTATTCAGTTATTTTGGGTATCGTTCACCCACATAGATGTTACTATTGGTTCAGAGACACGACTTCCAAACTAGAAGTAACAGCTGCATTCCAATACACAGAGTTGTAGTGAGTCCTTTTCATTTGAGGATGATACTATATTATTTTATTTCATTTATTATTTCATCTCAGTTTTGCTAGACGGAGTTTGTTGGTGAAAAGTTCCTTCAAAATCCTTATTCAGACAGTACTTAGAGGCTTTCAGATTTAGTTCAAATTTGATTCAGTTTTTAGTTGTTTTAGGTATCGTTCACCCATATGGATGTTACTATTTTACATTTTTTTTATTCAGTTGAATTTTATAGACTACATGTTCATGTTTTCTACATTATTACATTATATATTATAGTGCATAGGTACAGATATCAGTCATGGGTTTGATTGTGCTCCTTCATGGTCATAAGCACCGTGTAGCATCCCAGTTCAAAAAATTGGGGCGTTACAAGCTTGGTATCAAAGCCTAAGGTTCAATAGAGTCCTAGAAAGTCTGAAAGTCGCATCTAGTGGAGTCTTGTGCATGGGTGTGTTGTGCGCCACATTTATGTACAGGAGGCTATGTGATGTTTAAGGAATAGTTTCCCTTCTTTTAGTATTCATGTCGTGCTAGTGAGCATAATCTCAAGTTAAACTCTAAGTCTAATCCGTTCTTCTCTTATTTCAGAATATGGCCCCAAAGAGAAAAAACCAGCCAGCTCCTCAGCCTAAAGATCCTTTGGGTGAACATGTCTCTCATATGGAGTTTAGAGCAATATTTAGCACATGGCTGCCTAAAAGGAATGGCCACCAGTTATTCCATCCAATCTAGTGGCAAATTCCGCAGTAGCTAGTATTTGGGACTTCACCCGAATAAACCCTCTATCTTTCTTTGGATCTAAGTATGATGAAGACCCTTAGGAATTCATTGACCAAGTCTAGAAGGTCATTGATATCATTGAAGTTACTTCTGTTCGGAGTTTTGAGTTACCCACATACCAATTATAGGATGTCGCTCATACTTGGTACAAACAGTGGAATTTTAAGAGGGTAGACGATGCAGGTCCTATTGAGTGGGAGAAATTTGTCACGACTTTCTTAGATATATTCTTTCCCCAAGTGCTGAGAGAGGCCAAAGTTCTTGATTTCATCAACCTTCTATAGGGAAATATGATGGTTAGAGAGTATTCTCTTAGATTTACTCAGCTAGCCAGATATGCCCCTCATGTGGTTGCAGACAACAGGGCTAAGATGAGTAAGTTTGTGTCAGGGATGAATGATAGCGTGGTAAATAAGTGTATATCTACAATGCTGAACACCGATATGACTTTAGCTAGACTCGTGACCCATGCTTAGCAAATAGAAGAGTAGAAGGTTAGGACTAGAGAGAGACAGAACAAGAGAGCAAGGTTAGGCAATTTTAGTTTTTCTCAACCCAAATTAGAGAGAGGAAACCATTCACAGTTTCATCCCAAGTCATCAGCTCCAGCTTATTCTTTCACCAGTGTTCTATCTCTTTCCTCCGTCATTGCCTCAATGCCAAAATTTAGAGATGGCAATAGAGATAGAGCACCAGGATCTAAATCTCAGGGCAGTGTTAGTAGTGCCCAAATGAATTATCTATGTTAGACTTATGGTAAGAACCACAAGGGTAATTGCAAAGCCGGGAGTGATATCTATTTTGGTTGTGGTAAGCCAGGCCACAGAATTAGAGAGTGTCCTCAGTCAGGTGCTTCGGATCAGCAGAATCATTCCATAGCTCAGTCCGGTCGCCTGAACTAGCAGGGTGCCACTTCCAGTGCTACTAGTGGGTAACATCCAAATAGACTCTATGTTCTTCAGACCTGACAGGATCAGGAAAATTCTCTTGATATCGTTACTGGTACATTACAGATTTTCCATGTTCATGTTTATGCTTTGCTAGACCCAGGTGCATCCTTGTCTTTTGTCACTCCATACATAGCAAGAGATTTCGTAATTAGTCCTAAAATTTTAGCAAAGTCCTTTTCAGTCTCTACCCCAGTGGGTGAAACCATCATAGCTTGTCGGGTCTACAGGAACTGCTCGATTATGATATTTCAAAAATCCACGTCAATAGATTTAGTTAAGTTAGAGATAACTGACTTTGATGTCATTCTCAGCATGAATTGGCTTTATTCCTGCTATACCATAATCGACTACAAAAATAAGATAGTTTAGTTTCAGTTCTTGAATAAGCCCGTCCTAGAGTGGAAGGGTAGTACTTCAGCATTCAGAGGTCAACTTGTTTCTTACTTTTGGGCAAGAAAAATGATTTCTAAGGGGTGTGTGTATCATCTCGTGCATATTAAGGATTCCAGTTTTGAATCTCCCAGTCTTGAATCAGTCCCGGTGGTTAATGAATATTCAGATATCTTTCCTAAAGATCTTCCAGGCATTCCTCCCGATAGGGAAATAGACTTCGGCATAGACCTTCTCCTAGATACTCAGCCTATTTCTATTCTGCCATACAGAATGGCACCAGCAAAACTCAAGAAACTGAAAGATTTGTTGAAGTATCTCTAAGATAAGGGATTTATCTGGCCTAGTGTATCCCCATTGGGTGCACCACTTATTCGTGCACAAGAAAGACGGTTCTCTCAAGATGTGTATCAATTACCGTCAGCTCAACAAAGTTATGGTTAAGAACAGGTATCCACTTCCTAGAATAGATGACTTGTTTGACCAACTTCAGGGTGCTAGTTACTTCTCTAAGATAGACCTCAGATCAAGCTATCATCAGTTTAGAGTTAGAGAATATGACATCCCAAAGATAGCTTTCCATACTCGGTATGGTCACTTTGAGTTTAGAGTCATGTCCTTTGGTCTTACCAATGCCCCTGTATCTTTTATGGACTTGATGAATCGTGTGTTCATGTAGTACTTGGACATGTTCATGATAGTCTTCATAATTGATATTCTAGTTTATTCTCGTACTAAGTGTGATCATTCAGAGCATCTCAAAATTATTCTTCAGACGCTCAAGGATCATAGTTGTTTGCCAAGTTCAGTAAGTGCAAATTTTTTCTAAGATAAGTTGCATTCCTTGGCCATATTATTTCCGGTGATGGCATTAAAGTAGATCCTCAAAAGACCAAAGCAATAAAAAACTATCCTCGCCCTATATCTCCAATAGATATCAGGAGTTTCTTGGGTTTGGCCGGCTATTACAGACGATTTGTCAAGGGATTTTCTTCTATTGCATCTCCTATGTCTAGATTGACTCAGAAGAAGGTTAAGTTTCAATGGTCAGATTTATGCGAGAAGAGTTTTCAAGAGATAAAGACTCAACTCACCTCAGCTTTAGTTCTAGCTCTTCCAGATGGCTCAAATGGTTTCGTTGTCTATTGTGATGCATCCAGAGTGGATTTAGGTTGTTTCCTCATGTAGCATGGTAAGGTCATAGCCTACACCTCTTGACAGCTAAAGCCCCATGAGAAGAATTATCCTACTCATGATCTTGAGTTAGCAGCCATAGTATTTTCCTTAAAGATTTGGAGGCATTATCTTCACGGATTTCAAGCAGATGTCTTTACAGATCATAAGAGTCTCTAGTATGTCTTTTCTCAGAAAGATCTCAATCTTCGTCAGAGAAGGTGGTTAGAGCTCTTGAGAGATTATGACATGAGCGCCCTTTATTAGACTAGCAAGGCCAATGTAGTGGCTGACGGTCTCAGTAGACTATCCATGGATAGTATTTCCCATGTTGAGGATAGTAATAAGAAGTTAGCTCAAGAATTACACCAACTTGCCACAGTAGGCATTCGATTAGTCAACTCTTCAGAGGGCGGTGTATGTACTGAGAGTAGTTTAAAATCATCTCTAGTTTCCGAGGTGAATGAAAAGAAGGATAAGGATCCTAGCCTTTCCAAGCTAAAAGAGTCAGTTCAAAATCAGAAAATAGAGTTTTTTTCCCAAGGAGGAGAAAATGTTCTTCATTGTCAGGGTTGTTTGTGCGTTCCAGGTATAGATTACTTGAGGCAGCAAATTCTTGCAGAAGCGTATGGTGCGCAATACTCCATTCATCTAGGGGCCACTAAGATGTACCACGACTTACGGGAGAACTATTGGTGGAGTGGGATGAAAAGATATATTGAAGAGTTTATGTCTAAGTGCTCTACATGACAGCAGGTTAAGATAGAGCATTAGAAACCTATTAGTTCTATGCAGGAGTTCACTATTCCTACTTGGAAGTGGGAAGAAGTGAACATGGACTTTATGACGGGTTTGCCTAGAACTCGTACTAAGTTTGATTCAGTTTGGGTCATCGTAAATAGAATTACCAAGTCAGCTCATTTTCTTGCTGTTCATACTTCTTATTCAGCCGAGGATTATGCTAAACTCTATATTAGGGATTTGGCCAGATTACACAATATTCCACTATCTATTATTTCAGATAGAGGTACCCAGTTCACCTCTCACTTTTTGAAAGCATTCCAAAAGGTTCTTGGTACCTAAGTTCATCTAAGTACATTATTTCATCCTCGGACAGATGTTCCATCAGAAAGGACCATTTAGACTCTCGAAGATAGGCTAAGGGCGTGTGTAATTAATTTCAAGGAAAGTTGGGATAACCATTTTCCTTTGATTGAGTTTTCATATAACAATAGCTATCATTCTAGTATTCAAATGGATCCATTCAAAGATTTCTATGGTACGAAATGTAGATATTCAATCAGTTAGTTCGAAGTTTGTGAGGCCTCAGTTATAGGTCCTGACTACGTATTTGATGCCTTAGAGAAAGTTTAGTCGATCCGAGAGAGACTCTAGGCTGATCAGAGCTGAAAGAAGTCTTATGTAGATATTCGTAGAAAGTATATCGACTTCAAGGTCAATAACTATGTCTACCTCAAGATCTCTCCTATAAAGGGAGTGAATAGGTTTGGGAAAAAAGGAAAACTCAGTCCCCAATATATCGGTCCCTTCAGGATTCTCCGTCGCTTTGGTAAGGTAGCTTATGAGCTCGAATTACCTTTAGATCTAGCCTCAGTTCATCCAGTCCTCCATGTCTCTTTTCTCAAGAAATGCATAGGTGACCCATAAATTGTAGTCCCTATTCAGGGCATTAACGTTCAAAATAATCTCTCTTATGAAGAGATACCAGTCGAAATCTTACACTATCAGACTCATAGATTCAGGAACAAAGAAGTCCCCCTAGTTAAGGTTCTTTGGCGAAATCAATCTCATGAGGGAGCTACTTGGGAAGCAGAAGCAGATATGTGTACCAAGTATCCTCACCTCTTCTCCGTCAATTCAGATCAAGCTCAAGGTAATAGTTCTCCTTAAGCGTACTTAGTTTCATGTTCATGTTCCTATCATAAACTTGGTTTCTATTACTATTGCATATTCAGTCATGCATTTATGTATCAGTCTAGTTTATAATCATGCATCAAATATGCATTCATATTGGGAGAACTCAGATATCAGAAGTCTCAGTTATGCATTCATGAATCTATTACTCATGCATCAGATATGCATGTCCAGCATAATAAGTTTAGCTTATCATTCATGTCTTTCATGAGATCATGTTCCAGTAGTGCATGTCTTGTATGTACTCCAGTTTATCGTCTCTTCTCATTTCAGCCAGTCTTATTTGAGGACGAATGTTTCCAAGGGGGAGATATTATAATACTCCGTATATTTCTAAGCTAGAAAATAAACCGCTGTTCCTACATATAAAACCTTCTATCCTATGAGTCATATTTTAGTACATGAATTAGGAAGAGTATCCTAGTGATAATAGAGCTTATGATGTTTTAAGAATGTTCATAAGAGTCACTTCGTGTAATCCAAGCTAAGAACTTTTGAATCCAGTAAGTTTTCATGTGTGATTTTACATAACTCATCTTTGAACGAGCAAAACTTGTTTTATAGGTTGTATTTTGGCAGATTTATACCCTCAAAATTGTAGATAATTGAATAAGATTTCTGTCGATACCAAATTCGCCTAAAACGGATAACCTATGAAGAAGTTATGGCGATTTGAAGTTTCAGCTGCATCATTTCAGTCAATTGCGCGTCACGCCATAAATCAAAATGATGTTTGTCAATTTCTAGTGTTTCTCCATGATTCTAACGCATTGTGGTGAGTTACCAAGTCACAAACAGGTGGAAACACGATGTCTTCGCATCGCGCCGGAGACCCAAATTAGGTAATTTTCATAGAAATTTAATGACGCATCTAGAGGGGTATTTGGGTCAGCTTCCCTCCCTATTTAAGTCCCAAACACGGGATTGAGGCCCCAAATCTGATATTTACATTATTTCCTACCAAAATTCACTCAAGAACAACCAAGAACAAGTCTTGGGTTGAATTGGGGGTTTCAAATTCCAAGCTTATTTCACTACTATCTTCATGGATCATTAAACTAAGGTATACGTACTGTTCATCTATGGATCTAATCCATTCATAGAGCTCAAGAACCATGTTTTAAATACTACTTTGTGAACCTTTTTTGGTGATATGATAATGTACATGTTGATGATTGTTGTTTAAGTATTAAGATGATATCTAAAGGTGTTTTCATGGAATATATATGGTTGTTAGTTGAAAACTATGAACTTTAGGTGGTGTAATATGATGCAATTTATGAACACACCTATGCCTTAAAGAATGCATGCTAGGTGTGTGATAAAATTCTTGGGATGTTAGAAATTTATGTTTACTTGGTTTCATGATATCTAAATGACAAGTCTGTGTTAGCTATATATTTAAAAATGAATTCCATGCTATTGATGTATTGCTATTGTTATGGTATGAAGCATGTATGATAATGGATATATATAATATGTACACAGACTATATCCTTGCAATCCCTACAATATTTAAGATGTTGAATAACTAAATGAAGAATAAGATCCCCTACTTATGATATAATGAATTGTGGAATCCAATCTTCTGATCAAGTCATGTCATGTGTGTCAGTTTCCTTTTATCGAGTCTTGGGGGTATTCGTACCCAAAAAACATAGTTGTGTGCCTAGAGCCATGTCATGTTGTCCCAATAATCTCATTCAAGCTATAATCTATAGAACTCAGTCAGTCATGTAACTCAGGAAACCTCAAAAATCTCATGATCTCGATTAACTCTCAGATAGTAGTACTATTCCATCAGTCAATGGAAGTCAGTTAATCTGTCCATATATAGTCAGTTGAATCATGTTTAATCTTCTCAGATGGGATTAGAAGTTAGCCTTGTTGCAATAGTTACTCCTGTGGCAGACGGAAGGTGGTGTGATCGCACACCTTCCGGTTGCTCTAGCGATACCCGAACACCTGGTCTAAGTATAAATACACCCCTTATGTCGTGAATTATCCCATTTCTCATCCAAATCTTGAGAGCAAAAACCCTAGAGAGTGAGACTAAGTGGGATTGAAGCTTGTAGATGATTTAAGGAGCTTCTTTATCTATTATTCTGTGATTTTCCTTCGAATTGATGGTAAGTTTCCTTCAATTTCTTAATAAATTCATAGAAATTAGGGCATTGAATTCTTAAATTTAAGGGCAAATTTGAGACCCAAATTGTGTTCCGTTTGTGCTAAATTTTTTAGCACAACATCCTTGTCCTTCGAGAGACCCCACAATGGTTTCAATTTTGGATTTCAATAACAGGAACCCACAGGTTTTTCTTGACCCGAAATTCGACCCGACATATTATGCCGCAATATGGGTCTTGTTTCACTCCTTATTACATGTAGATTTTGATTTTGATTACATATTAATATTTTGGGATCATGGAGTAAAGACAGACGTTTTATTGATGATTTAAGGGTTTGCAGTTCAGTTTCAAGGAAGGCTTCAATTTCGAGGAAGGCTTTTGTCTACTCTTCTCCGTAAGATGATGTGTGTTATAGATACATGTTAATGTGAATGCTAAGATTGATTATGGATAGAACACCGTGACTTAGTCTTCATTACTTAAGTTTTGGGATTAGAGGAGGGATTTGACCCATAAGGTGAAATATATGTTATCTTTATAAGATCCTATTATCTTCTTCATAGATTGAGCTACTTCGTAGAATGAATATGATATGATGCTAGATTTGGGGTTTGGTTTAAGTGCTGAAAGCTTGGTTAGTATGATTAACCTTATTTGGTCTATTTTTGTGATCTTGAAATTGTTATTTACGTGAATTGACTTAATTTCTTATGTTCTAGGTTGAATTCCTATCTTAGGATTGATTAAGGCTTATGTACCATATAGAAGTCAATTTAGACACCTTATCTTAGTTTGGGGTCGAATTTGACTAAATATAGAATTTAAGGATTAGAAGTGGGTTCTTCCGACCTATCCTAGGCCAAGAATTATGTTAACCATTGAGGACTTAGTTACAAGTGTTAGGAATTGATGAACTCCAAGCAACACCACATTTTAGATGATGATACGGTCGCTGTCAAGATATAGTAACCCAACTAAGGTTAGGTCGATCCCAAGGGTATACATGGCTTTGTAGATATCAGTAGTTGTAGTCATTCGTAGAACAAGAAAAGTAAATGGGGTTTTTTTTGTAGTAATCTCGAACAAAGAACAATGTTAACATGGTTGAAATCAGTCGTAAGTGAACACTAGGATTGTGCCCCCCCTGTCTCCTCAATTGTATAGGCTTATTGTGCGTTGTTGAACCAATGTAATACCTTGCCTGTAGGATCAATAAGTTATGTACCCCCTACTGTCTTTTAGACGAGTAGGAGGATTTTAACCATAAACTTTTGAGTCTAAAGGTGTCGCACTACTTACCCTTATCTTGATCTCAGTTAACTATTACCTTTTGAGTCTCTAGTTATAAGATGAATCCTAACCATCTTACATAGATAGAACCTAGAAGTGTGGATCGACCGTTAAACTCCAAATTACTATTGTCTTTATATTTTCCTAGTCAATACTCCTTTTTTGGAGTAAGTGGCAATACCTAGGCAGGATGCTAATGTGTACACCCATTAATATATCAATCATAACGAATATGCAGTCTGTAGGTTGATTTAGTAGGTAACGGGCGTCAATTTTTCAGCTCATCTTCTACTCTCGAACATGCATTGATCATGATCAAGCTAAAAAACACCCCAAACATACATAATCGCTCCAAAAGTGGCCAAAAAAACTTTTTTTTTTACCTTTTTCACAAACTTATTATCCAAAACATGTTTTCCTGCAAAACCTACAAAAACGTATCATATCTAACAAAAAGACCTCAGAAACTTGCGTATTTTCTATTTTTTAACCTTCAAAAGTGCTATATTTCTATAGCACATCAACACCCTCAACATATAATGTTTGCATGTCCTTAGGCAACAAAAACACAACAAAACAAAAACAAAGCTTAACTAGGAGAATCTAAGTTATTCACGATAGTCAGTCATCACATTAAGTTCAAATCATAAAATCCCCTCCTATATCTCTTTTCAAAAACAAATATGTACGAACATGATGCTCAACAGTGTGACACAATGGAATCAATTTTTGGCAATTACATTAGCAATAGACAACCAATGATATATACAAATTACACTACCCGAAAAAGAAAATAGCTAGTAACATGAATCAAGTACTCTCACAATAAAGATATCCCACTCACTCATGTGAAATCATGTGTGTCAATGCAGGGATAGTCGAGACACTCACACTCAACAAAGAAGTTACAATCAATACATGTCAAATACGATAGGCTTGCCCTTAGTTTCTTTACCTTAGCATTTAGATAGTCAAGTTAGGATCACTATAGGACTTTTCTAAGCTTGTAATGTAGGCTTGGGGGGATGGTATGGTGCATATGGACATATGAAGTGACTAATCCTCCTTGGAACTACATTAATCTTGGGTTTTTACTTATTATCTAATTTTCTTTTTATTCCACCCTTATTTCTCCCTATTATTCTTTTATGCACATTCAGGTTGGGTGGGATCTTTTGTTATTTCTTTTTTGTTTTTTTTTTTCACAATTTTTTCTTTTCTTTTTTTGTACCACACACATCCTACTAACTTGTTTTGTTATTTTACCCTTCTTCATACATATTTTACACTAGGCACCCTATGGTCGCAACATTCAACTTAGGCATTTTGCTTTTGTTAAGGTGCACAATATCCAAGGAGGACCTAGGCTAAAACTCATAAATTGTAATAAATTTGAGAAGGTGAATGGTGAAAACAAGAAAAAAAATAGGCTTATAAGGCTCAAAGCAGGGATCAAGGGAGATAATGCACACATAAAAGGTCCTTTAGGCTAAAAGTGGACTAAAATAAAAAATGACCGATGATCCTTTGCTAACAACTATCCTTCATCCTAGGCAAGACTAACCAAGCAAGTTCTGAATTTGACATACATAAAGAGCTAGGTAGTATCTCACACAAACATAGCACAAATTCAGTGTCACTAACTACTACATATCCAGTTCATGCAATTGTTAGCAAATAATAGTCATGTCCCTAATACTAATACCATAACAAGATCCACAAAATTCACACACATATATACATTAACATAGCTCTAAAGTATAAAATTTTAGAGTGGTATAAAAAATCAATAAAAATATGACTACTCCCGTAAATACTCAAAATCTCTTAATTACACATAAACACAACTCAACACAAACAAATTCACAATACGACACATAATTATCCTAGATATTCTGGTTCTTCAACCATATTGTAGCCGATAGGAAATAAAGAATGGCAACAAAAACCCACAACAGCATAGTATGCCCACCCTAGACTAATATACTGCACATTGTCCTCAATTCATTAAAACAAAGAAAAATATAGGGAAGTGAGAACATACCTTGGATACACTAGGTGCCAAAGTTAGGAGTATCCCCAGATGGGAGCATATAAATTGATAGAGGTAGTGGAGGTGGCGGTGCACTACTAGTGGATGCACCCTTAGCTATATATGCATGCCTCTTCCAGTCGATGGATGAGGTATCTAAATAATCTAAGTGACCTCCTCCTCTATCATATCAGGATCCTACAAATCATCTAAATGACCTCTCAATGTCCCAACTTTTGGGACCTCCTCATCATCCTTCGTAAATAAATCAAAGTATTTTAGTGCACACAAAACTTATATCTGGACCACAGAGGGTATAATTGAGAGAGTAGCTACTATACGTCTTTCTACAAGAGAGCGTACCTCTGCTCATAGGATATCAAAATCCTTCCTAATATGAACTAGATCTGATGCACCTATCTTTGTATATCAAGATGTAACTCATCTCTCCAACTCATTGATCGATGTCTAAAAATCAAAATATATCTTTGATACTATAGATCTCTAAGCAGCCTCCCATTTATCCATAGTTTGCTTAATTTTAGTCTTTATCCTTGATCTCATCTTCCTGAACAGGGTAGTTATCTCGATCTTGAACACTTTTAATTAAGAAATTTTTGCCATCTAGCCATCCACTATGCTCTAGAAAAACACATTAGATATAGTAATCATACCTATTATAGGAGCTAAAGTAGATGAGCGAGTAGTCTCTATTGATGCACTAATCAGAGCTGAGGTTGAAGACAGGAATGAAAAGGAAGTATCATGTGTCCCTCACCCTGCGTACTCGAATCAGGAGCATCTCTCTACTCCTCTATCTATATGTCAATACCAATACACACATAAACTTTATGTGCCTTATTACACTTTACGAAAACTTCTAGCCCCTCAGACTTGGCCTGTGGTACTACTACCTGCTATCTCGATCTCTTAAAAGTGCAAGTAGGTCTTAGATCTTTCATGGTCCCTGTCTACAGAGTCGAGGTCGTAGGTACCCTCTCATTAATACTTGGTAACTCAGGCACTCCATCCTCATCACATAGCCTTTGGATCATGCAAGGGAATAGAAAATTAGTCAGGTCACCAAAGGCTTTGTCATGCAGCTCATGTCTCAAAATAGCAGCAAATCTTTGTCATAATCGGCAATCAAATAGGAAACCAGTGCTGCTCTTTCCTACATCAATATGTTATTTGAAGTAATAGGTATCAGGTAGGATCTAATCAGCAACCACCAAAATTTTGCCTCCAATGTTAAAAAAAACTTTTTGATAACAGTGTACCTCTCAATCCATGGGGTCGCATCGCTCAGTGGTTAAATAAAACTCTTTATCCACCTAGCCATATCAACCCTCTCTATTTGGTACTCAGTATCCCATATGATATATAGATCCCATGTGATCCTCAATCTGTGGTCGCACTTAACTATAGATGCAGGAGTGATGTAATCTGGGCCAAAGATAACTGTGCGGATAGCCAATGTCAATATGTCAACTCTGACCCCTCAAAATAGTGTGTGATCAAGTTGTTTCTGCCATGCAAATCTTATAAATCTTAAATTATGGCATATTAGAAGGACTAGAGTAGCTCCGTAGGATGTATAAAACTCCTTTATCATGGTTGATCTATAGTAACCAAGTTGTTTGGTCATTTGCTTTAGATGATAGCTGTCAAATATTGCCCATAGCTATCGTATACACTCTAGCCTAGATAAATCAATCCAATAGTACTCATAAATACATCTTGTAGGGATACCTATCTCCCAAACATGATTGTCGATATAATAAATGCCCTATATCTCATCCACATACTACCTCGGAGGTCCCTCCTTGGGAGGTGCCTCTAGGGTATGTGAAGGTACGATGCTCTGCTGTACTAAAGCATCCTAGGAAGGCTACTCATCACCTTCATCAGACTGGGGTACCCCTATTTTCTGTACATGAGTAGTGGTACCCTTCTCAGACTGGGGTAAGGCAGATGACTGTCCTTGCTCAATCTTATCAGATGAATCTTCTTACCTCTCCTCAGACTGGGATTTTGAGCATCAACCTGTAGAGATTTCTTAGACATTGTCTCCTCTTCTATATTATCATAAGGTGGAGGAGAGTGTTGGGTGATATCCGTGCTGACTTTATCCTCAATCGGGCTATAGCTAACTGAGTAGCCTAGCGAGTCTGTTCTCTCGTGACTCTGCATGTCACCCCAGAGGCAGTGCTTCTACATTGCTGCCTCGAGCACTCCTCTACTAACCCTCTAGGCTCAGACTCTGCCCATCTTCTCAAAGTACTGTTATTATTCTTCTTTATCATTTTAGGTGCCATATGTACCTGAAAACAAATTATCAGTTTCCAACTAAAGTTAGGGATAACAAAAGTTGAAGAAAAGCTCAAAATTCAAAATGTTCAAAGTTTTCCTTAATTTTCATATCCCTATAACATATTTGATATCCTAACAAGTCCAAGGTATTCACACCACCCACGAATCATGCCTTTAAAAGCAAACAAACATGTTCAACTCGTGGTATTAATCTATTCATTTAAGTTTAACTTCTAGTTGGGCCTAAACTTAGAGTTTTAATCCAAAACAAGGACCTATTATATTATTTTTGGCTACTTCAAGGCTCCCACATATAAGCATGATAATTTTTTTTATATTCTGCAATGGAATACATATATCAACTTGTTTTAATAATAGATAAACCAATATATAACCATTAGGAGCCAAGAAAGTTACCTTTAATATGAAAATCTGGAAAAAAGAATAATGAAGAACTCAAGAAAAACTGAGGTTGAAACTTGTTTATTGCATGTTGGGACAAGTTGGTATCTCAAACAAGTATCAATTTAACATTTACTTATGTGGGGGGTTGGTTTACATTTTAAGTAGAAAGTTTGAATTCAAAGAGAAAAGTAAAGTTTTGAGGATTAGAACGATGGTAAGAATGTTTTCAAATAGGCGAGGGGATGGTTTAGGTCATATTTAATTATTGGTGGGCCCAAAATTATAAATAAAAAGTGGGCCCAAAAGTTGATCTATCCATGACACGTACTCGCGCCCTGTATCTCAGTCGGGCCTTGGACACAGGTAGTTCTTGTGGCCCACAGGTACTGGCTGCAGGTACAGGCTAAAATCTTTGGCCCACTTTTCTACATTCCAAACTCAGCGTTTCTATATTTTCCTAGGTACTTATGGTCCCACAAACTAACTTTTAGGTCCCAAAAGTACAATTAAATGCATGAGTCTATAACTTACCATTTTTCATGCTCGAAAGTTTAGTTTTAGACTTATTACTCAACTTACTATGTGGGACTTGTAACCACGATGGGATGATCACACAGTCCCCCTCCTTGGAAATTGATGAATATAGCAACTTTTATCATATTCTCGGTAAGGTTCAAAACCTAAAAACCAACAAAAAGACTAAAACAACAAAAACTAGATCAATAAAATATATTGGGATGCCTCTCACTCAATTCTTGGTATAATTTCATGGTATGAAGTTGCTATGTTTGTTACTCAAACTTCACCAACAATCCCATGGGTTGCCTCCCAAGCAGTGCTTGATTTAACGTCGCACTTGATTTAACATTGCGACATGATGAGGGTATCTTGACTACTCAGAATTCATCAACATACCCTTAGAAATATCCTCTGAGATATCAATACAACCAATTACTAACACTACCCTCATGTTGATTGGCTCCTTCATTGACATTTAGATGTTTAATGTCGCCTCATTATCATTGACTCCAAATTTTAGCTCATCCTTCTCCATGTCAACCATAGCTCTACCTGTGGCCATAAATGGTCTTCCCAAAATAATAGGAATCACGGTGCAACCTTATAGTCCAAGATGATAAAGTTAGCCAGAAAGATAAAGTTATCCACTCTCACGATCACATCAAATAATATTCCCAATGTCTTTTTCACTGTACGGTTAGCCATCAATAGCCTTATCAAAGTTGATTTTTGAGGGTTCAAGACCAATTGCTTGAATATAGCTAGTGGAATCAAATTAATGCTCGCCAATAAATCACACAAGGCTTGGGCAAAATAGGATGACCCAATAGTACATAGTACAGTGAATGCTCTGTGGTCACTCTTTTTCAGTTCCAAGGACCTAGTCGTGACTGCACTCTAGTGGTGCACACCATCAATATCCTTACAAGTTTAGCTTTCTTTCTTGTGCCTAATTGTATCATGATCCTAGCATATCCGAGCATCTACTCTAATGCTTCTAGAAAAGGTATGTTCAAGCTCAATTTTTTGAGCATTTCAATGAGCCACTTCAACTTACCTTCCTTTTTCTTTTGCCTCAATTGCTGAGAATAAAGTAGCGGTGTTCTTTAGATGTATCTGACTTTCGGCTCAATGACCAGACCCTTACCTTTTTCTTTAGCAACTGTACTTTTTTCACATGTTACCTTCTTAGACTCAAAAGCAAGTGTCTCATCATTAACAACTTCAGTAGTAGGTAATGGGGGATCCATAGTAGTGATATCTCTCCTCATGGTAATAGAAAGTACATGACCATCATTTCTCATATTTGGCACTATATTGATTAGAAGTGTACTTGGCAGCCTCTGGCTCAGAGTTACTTGCCCAAATTGATGCTCTAACTGCTTGACCACAATGGCATGTGACTAGACCTTCTAGATCAACCCTGAAATATTAGCCTTAATCTCCTTAAGGTTGGTCTATTGATTCTTTTGACCCGTTACCATATTAGCCAACATCTCCTCCATTCTAGATTTCTCATTGCATCTACCATATGGAATGTGCCTATCTTCCTTCTATCTATAGTCATCCTTCTTCATCCAATCACTATCTACTTTCTGATACTATCTCTGTATCTATCATAATAGTTCTAATCTTGGTTCACCTTTCCTTGTGATCGTAAATCAACCATCTAACGATCCAAATAATTAGTTTTCTCATCAAATTCTGATTTGTACGCTTTGGAAGCGGACCCCTTTGATGCTACTGCACTCACTTTCTCAGAATTTATTGCTGCAAATATCTTTGCTAGTACCCCTAAATTAGTTTGAAGTAATGCAATTTCTTGTCTTACTGTATCATCAGCTGCTCTTTGGTCATAGGAGGATCCAATATCATATGCACTAGATCCCCTCTAAGCCTCTCAAGTTTTCTACCCTTGATTAGAGAGTGAGATATGATCTAATATCTCTGAATCTCCTCCAGATATAGTGTCTTCCATGGCTCTAGAACTCATGGTCAGGGCTCTGTAAGCTATCTCTTATAAGCTTGCCCCTAACAACTGATGGTTTGGAAACATGCTCATCTTTTTCTTAAACCTAAACCATGCCTCGATCATGGACTCTGACTGCAGCTGCCTGAAATTATAAATCTCGTCCTTGAGATACAACATCCTTGATTGAGGGAAGAACCTATTTAAGAATTATATGTGCAACTTATTCCAAGTTGTGATAGAGCCACTTGGCAATTCCCCTAACCATAAAAATGTTTCTCCTGTAAGTGAGAAGGGGAAAATTCTCAGTCTAAGTCCATTCTAATCTACCACTGTAATGGTATATGAAGTGAAATCCCAATGAAATTTTCAAGGTGCAAATTTGCATCATCGTTAGACAATCATGCAAACATACTGTTCAAATTCAAAAGTTGGATCATGGCATTCGTGATGTCAAATTTAATGCCTAGAGGCAAAACATGAGGTACTATATCTCTAGTCTCAGTCGGCTCAATATATCCTAGATCTTATTCATCATCTATATATGGTTGGATGTACTGATATGCTGTGAATACTTTAACACGGTCACCTCTAGCTCTGTTCTGTTTTCCACTGAGTGCTGCTCGATGGTCTACTACTTTTCTCTGCTTATTAGGATCAGATTCCCAAGCTACCTTTTCATCTTCTTCCATTGCTCTCTCTCAGCTTCAATATGAGCTAAATTCTTGCCCATCTGATGATTAACAATATCCTGCACTCCTTCCGGCAGAGGCACAACATCACAAACCCCTTCAAGATTTTCAACTCTTTTCAGCTCAGACATCCTACCAGGTGTTTTTAGTACCCTCTCTAGATTCATATTGACTGGTAGTATATTATTGAATCTACTCCGGGTGATAGGCATACATCGACATATACCTAACTAAAAACATAACAAAAATAAAAACTCAAAAACTGCAACAACTTTAAATCACAAATTAACACCGTATTCCCCAGTAATGGTGCCAATTTCTTGAAGTCATCCAAGAAACACCTCCTTTTAGATGATGAAATGGTTATTTTCAAGATATAGTAAACCAACTAAGGTTGGGGTCAAATCCCAAGGGAACACATAGCTTTGCAGATCTCAGTAGTTCTAGTCAATGTATATAAAAATAAAAGTATGAAGGTTTTGTTTGTAGTCATCTCAAATAAAGAATAGTATTCACTTAGTTGAATTCAATCAGAAGTGACACTAGGATTGTTCTCCCCATAGATGCTCAAATTTGTAGGCTTATCGTGCATTGTTTAAGCAATCCAATACCTTACATACAGAATCGATAAGTTATGTACCTCCTACAATCATTCAGATGAGTAAGATGATTTCACCCTTTACCTTTTGAGTCTCATGATGTCTCACTACTAACCCTTCTCTAGATACTAATTAACAATTAACTTTTAAGTCTATAATAATTCGATGAAACTTAACCATCTTATGTAGATAAAACCTAGAAGCATGGATCGATAGTTAAACTTCAAATTACTGTTGCCTTTATGTTTTCCTAATCACTACTCCTCTTTTAGAGTAAGTAGCAATGTCTAGGTAGGATCCTTATATGTTCACCCATTAATAAATCAATCATAATAAAGATAAGGCAATGCATGTCATTGGTATTGGTTCAGATCAACTATCACACTTCCCCAACTTCGTCAATTCACCAGGGTTTCTACAACCCTAGCTATGGTTTTTGCATGCTTATGATTGTGAAGAAATAAATAACATTCATAATAGAAAGAATAGATGAAATCTCAATGATAAGATGAATAAAAACCCACAACCCTAAACTTACTAATCAATAAAAGTCAATACAAAGAAATCCCAAGATTAAAGATGGATCTTGAAATAAAATAAGTTTTTGAGTGTTAAAAGTGTGTAACTCCTACTAAAAATTACATAAGAGGCATTTATAGTAAATGAGAAAACTCTAAAAACAAATCTCGGATGAAATAGGAGAAAATCATATGGGTGACAACTTGGTCTCTGTACCTACGGTCTGGTAGGGTGCAAGTACAACCTACGGTCTGGAAAGAGGCATAGGTGCAGACTTCAAATATAAAATAGATAATTTTCCTGCAAGTTATCTCTTAAATTTTTGGGTTTCTTGCAACCACTTAGTATATATGCGGTCCGTTGGTTGGCTCTTCTTTGATTCTTGAATATTCATTAATCATGATCAATCCAAAAAAAATCCCAAACATCCATAATTGGTACAAAAGTGGCCAAAAATAGGTTTTTTACCTTTTCCATGAGCTTATAATCCAAAACATGGTTTCACACAAAACATACCCAAAATTTAACATATGTAACAAAAAGACGTAGAGAAAATTTATGGATAATAGATACAATATGCCTCATAGATACGATTGATAACCTATATTGATGATATGCCTTATAGTTATGCAATAGCTTATAGATATGTGATGGCTTACAAATATAATTATTGATATGAGTTTCAGATATGTATGTGGATCTAAGGCTATGATTATAATGTTGTAACTATTTTGGACACATAATTTAGCCTCAGGCCATTTTATGATATAGATTGGACATCAGGGAAGTGTTTATACTAGTAAAGGATACAATTTTATTTTATGAATAATTGATAATTATGGTTTCATTATTTGAATATTGCTGATGGCATGCATAGATTTGTTACATTCATGATCATGAAATAGGTAAATAAAGCAATTCTAGCTAAAATATATGATCTTATTACTTTTTTTCCTAAATATGGGTTAAAGCCCACTATTTACCTTAAAAATGGCTTTCTTCATAGCAATAACTGCTTGTATTATTGAATAACTTATGTTTAAGATATTAATAATGATGCTTTTAAGATTTTATAGAGACATATTCCAGTCAATGATTTAATACTACTAATTATTTTCATCATGATAGATTTTGATCCTTTCTTCACTTTTATAATGATTTAGTACCAAAGTTTACGTTAGGTAATAGATTTATGGATTTAAACTATTTTTAGCCATGGATTAAGTTTGTCCACCTATAACATATCTATATACACATCTCTCTGATATGAGATTGAGAAAGATGCATTGATGATATAAATTTTGTGTAAAACCCGATGACAAATTTTATAATTGATGTTATATATATATATATGTTGATGACTATGATGATATGCCTATATACTCGGAAAGGACGGAGGATTATTATGATGATATACCTATATACCCAGCAAGGTCGGAGAATGATTATGATGATATGTTTATATACCCGGCAAGATGGAGGATGATTATGATAATATGTTTATATACCCGACAAGGCTGGAGGATGATTATTATGATATGTTTATATACTCAGAAAGGCCAGAGGATGATGCCAATGGTTGTGATAATGATGATTATAATATTAATTATACTCACCGATTTATGTCTGACTACTTCTTACTATATTATGAATTCTATTATATTTATCTTTGCATTTACATTGCTTATCACAGGTATAAGCCTATACCTATAATCCTTATTGGGGTTGCATAGGTACGAGTGATGAATATGATTTATGGTGTGTTGTATGTTGACTAGACCTACTATGTTTGGGGCAGTAGGGATTCACTATAGGCACAAATAGGTATTGGTTATTCGAACTCGCCAATTACTCGTGTTGTCATTGATATGGTTATTATTATTGTTTTGATCATTGTTATGGCTAGTTTTTAATAGATTGGTTACGGATTCGATATCGAGATTTGAGGTATGAGTCTAGCTCTTCTATCTTACGATTTCATTAATACGCATGATTAACTCGTGACTAAAGTTATCAACTAAAAACCCTAAGTATACTAGCACTAGTTCATACTATGATTATGATGTCTTTAAATGCTAGTCTAATTATTCAGGTTATTCTTCGAGTTGACCTTGTTTATATATACAAGTATGTATATCTAGCTATAGGTAGCTAAGTTTTTATCGTATATCCCCTCTGTACTTTATTTATTCAGATTTTATATCCATTCCTTAGCCTTTTATACAATTATATATCTTTCTTTTTCCATTTTATTTGTATATTGTTCGGTGATATGTGGTATAGTGTTGAGATTCCTGAGTATAGTTGGAATAGTATAGTTTGTCCTTAATATTTCCTTAGCATTATTATTCTAGTTTCTTGGTTATGAATAGGATATTTATCCTTATTATCTCATTGGATTTCTTATTTAGTTACTATATATTTGGGTGTAGTTTTCATTTTATTTATATGTTATACGAATCCAGATAATCTTTGGTGCTCAGTTGGCATTTGCCTACTGAATACTACGTGTTTGGTACTCATACTACACTTTTGCAGCCTACAGATCCTAGTATAGGTTATCATCATTGATGTGTGCATCTTATGTAACATCCATGATTTAGAGACATAGAGTAAGCTCCTAATATTTGTAATTCTACTTTCCTCCCGTTTTATGTACTAGACTAGCCTCTATGTTGTATTCAGAGATGATTTGTAGTAGTGTAATTCCCTTGGTATATTATTTTTGTACTCTTATTATTTCAGAAGTTCTTGTATTAATACCACTAGGTTTTAGGACAATATTACGTATTTGATCTTTTAATACATCTATTCCCCATTCTTTCCTTTGTCTCTTTAGGTAGTCGGTTACTTGCCATTTTGGACTACTTGTTTGGCTTTCCTATTGGCAACATATATTTGGTGTCATCATGACTTGAGAAATTGGTCATGACTTTAATAGTGGATATTTTAATGGCCATCTAGGTCATTTCCTCAATTTTCATGCATTTCTATCATTTTGAACCTTCCTACAATGACTACAGGTCATTTATGCCTTGCTAGAACTATTAGTTTGATTACAAAGAAATTCATTTGGGTTAGAGGCTCATTTTCTATTTTGGAGTTATCGATGTTAAGTAATTGGTCTGGAACCATGAATCCTAGTAAATGACCTTGGATGATAATTTCAACAACGCCATCAACTCTTGAACATTGATTTTAGGCTAGAGGGACCCTTGGTTTGTGTCCTGAGAATTTTGGACACGTTTTGACCTAGTGGTTTAATTTTCGATAAAATGGCTCTTTGGGTGTGTGGCCTACATCTGAAAATAACGTTGAATGCAAATTTTTATGGTATCATTGATTCTGAAATGTCAAATTTAGTATGGTAGCATAGTTAGTTCAGATACCGAGCCTTTATATTTTATTTTTGAGTGTTTCAACAAAAAATAGTTTAAATAGTCTCATAGGAGCCTAGGGGTTTTATTTTTTTTAATGACCTCTTTTTGTAGATCCAATAATTCCATTGGATCCGTAACACGTTTTATGTTCAAATTGCACTATGGGTTCATGTTTATAAGGTTTTAGATGACTTTCTAGGGTTAAAAATATATTTTGAAAGTTGTAGTTGTTGGTGCAGCTGATTTTGTGGCCTTTAACTATTTGACCGACTACAAATTGACCATTTGACCCTTTTTATAGTAATTTGACCCTGTGAACAGGCATCTTTGGTGGTCAAAGTGCCTCTTTAGTGGTCATCTCAAGTATAAGACCGAAACCGAATTCATTTAGTAAATTTTACATTTTAGGAGCTAGGAAGCTTTGTTTATAATGATTATTGATGTGTTTTTCTTGTATAATCATTGTGTATGTGATTATACCTTTATATTTTTTATTTTCAAGAATACCCATTTCATTTTGCTTAATTTCCAACTAAAATTGTGATTCAAAACCCTTTTTTACCATTGTTGGAGCTTAGAGCGTGGAAAATTGCAAAATATCATCTACTTAGGCTAAAATAAGATAATTCAACTACGCTTTATCATTTTCCATTGTTTTGACCTATCAAATTCCACTCTTTCCTAGTAAAATTCTAGAAATTAATTTTTGAATTTCCTAGCTTTGTAGGTTGATTTTCGAGCTCCATTTATGCTTAAAAGTGCATGCATTCCTTGTCCTTGACGGGCATCGTGATGGATTCCATTTTTAGATTCTATTAGCTAGCCTCATGTGCCCATTATTGATCCAATTTTTGGCCTAAAGTTTTCTATTGAAATATAGGTATCATTTTACTCCAATCTACATATAGAATATTATTTTGATTGTGCCATGTCATTTTTGGGATTGTGGAGGAAATGCTTGAAATTTTTGGATGGTTTAAGACTTGCAGTTTGGCATTAAGGTAGGCTTTGATCTACTTTACTCTATGAGCTTGTGTAAAGTGTTGATTGCATGTTAGGTAAGAATTATAGGATTAGATTGTGATTAGTATATTAGGCCTCAGCCTACTTAGGGGACTTGGGCTAAACCTGATCCAAACCTTACTATAAAATGCTTGCTAGGGACTTAGAATACCATTGCCCTTAATTATAACCATGTTAACCATAGAATTATAACAAGGGACCCTTTTGTAGAAGATACACTATTTGACTTAGTGACTTAGTTTCCAAGATTATAGTGCTATTATTATGCAGGTTATATATTGTTGGGCCCAAGGCTATGGTTATATACCAGGTGGACTTCAGATGTGTATTCAACACTTAGGAAGGGTGTGATTCTAGTTTATAGATGATTAGGTGCTTACTACTGAATTGGTTGTATACTGGTGATGGGATGCATACTTTATATGCATTCATGCTCACTTAGTGGTACGATTCCAATCTAAACCATGACTTTACAATTGTTTTCTAAAAATATATTTAGTCTCACTTTTTAGTTTTAAGATAAATTCTTTTGTTATAGGAAACATACTGCCTTATTTAATGACTTAGATGTTGTCGAAACAAAAGATGATGTTTTGGAAATTAGATCTAGATTGACTTTGGTTAGTAGTTTATCCACTCTTATACCACTACAATTTACATCGGTCGAGAGAGATTAGACCCTTTCTATGCTATTATTCTTCTTTAGTCCCAAGGTTCATCTCAGGTAATGGTTCTTTAGTTATGGCACTATATTTCTTTTCTAGTCCGACACTTATACTATTTTTTAATCTGAGTTTTCCACTTATGATACTATTTTTAGTTCTAGTTCGACACTTATGATAGTATTTCTGATTCAAGTCTAGCACTTATGATACTATTTCTAGTTCAAGTTGGGACTTATAATACTATTTACAATTTCAGTCTAGAACTTATAATACTCTTTCTTATTTGAGTCTGACACTTAGGATACTATTTATGATTCATGTTCAACATTTATGATAATATTTTTTGTTTGTGTCCAGAACCGATGGAGTACTCATTATGTTATGGAATAGGTTCAAGTTTGGTGCTTACTTTATGTGAGGATTCATGGTTTACAATTGGTTTATGTTGCATCATTCATTTATATGTGTTCCCTATCATCAGTATAATTGTTTGGTGCTTTTATCCACCAACATTATGGGGTGTAGTATAAGTATAAGTTATGATTGTTGTTTGTTGAGTGTTTGATTGGAACCTCCGGGCTTATGGCGCCTGGTTATGTTATTATTTTTCTAGACTAGCTGGTTACTTTATTATTGGTAATTATTGTTTGTTTATGGCAGGATGATTATGGGATAGCCCAAGATTGTCAGTATGGTTTTGATTCCTTTCCTTTCTCATAGTAAGATTCCTCTTTTTAGATTATCTCATGTTTAGTGATCCTTTGGTTAGGAACCCAAATTATGCTAGTATTATCTTTTCTTCCTAGATATGATGCTCGAGAGATTAGATTGGTTCCCTCAGGTTATTATATTTGAGTTTTGTCCTACATTGGTGTGTGTATACATATATATATATACATATATATATATGATATTACATTCTCTCTGTCGCTTTCCTTATTCAATTATATCGTATATGTATCCTTTAGCCTTGTACTACTACTATATTCTCTCTTCATGTGTATATTGGCTAGTGATATACATACTGTATTTAGTTCCAGTGTAATATTAGAATAGGATAATTTACATTCATAGACTCATTAGCATGATTATGTTTAGTTCCCTGAATAGTTGTTTGTAGTTTATATTCTGGCTTTTTATGATATTTATACTTGCATTATATATGGAGCTTAGTGGGAAGATGACTACTGCATACCACATGTTTAATACTTATAATAAACTTCTGTAGCCTACAGATCATAGTACGTGTTCTATCCATTGACATGTGCATCGTGCAGAGCAACTTTGGATCAGAGATTTGAAGTGAGCTCCTGACGTTTGGAGTATACCTGCTCTTCCTTACTCTTATTAAGATGCATTTATTAGTGAAGGTAGAAAGAATGAGTATAAAGATAGTGAAGTATCAAGTACTTATGATGTAAGAGAATCTCAAGGTCACGAGGAGTCCAATTCTAAGAATGTAATATACACACATAATGGATTATTGAGGCCTAGAACAAATGAAATAATAAGACATGATTGTTGAATAGGCATTAGACCACCCTTAGTTGAAAATATTAATGGTGTTTTTAGTGATGTGATGCCTACTGTTAAACCAAAATATAAGCCTCAAGCAAGTTCTCATCAATTAATGGTGAGGTCATAAGGAATTTCACCATGAGATGGATAATTTATATAGTGATTATTACATAACTACCAGGGCAGTTTTATGGTTAGGAATGGCTTTTGTGAAGAACAGATACTCTTGTCATAATAAAAGAGGATATTTGATTGATAATATGGTGATGGTATCCTTCCACATAGGAAGTATCAAGAGGAAGTATGGTGTGAAGTTCTTTCCATAAGTACATATGACTTATATTTAAGATTTTCTTTGTTTGATGATTATCTAATTTTAGATTGGAAAAATTGGCATAGGTTTTTGTGGATAAAAGGTAGAGCTTCTCTATATATATTTACTACCTAATAATAATCAAAAGGTGCAAAAACTTATTCTTCAAATAGCCTTCTTTATTTATGCAAGCTAGTAGACAAGAGCATGAAGAATCAAAATTCATGATGGATGAAATTTTGATAGCTACAACTATCCATAAGAAAGGAAGATTTTAGTAGCTCTTCAAAGTTTTGAAAAAAAGCCTTCCAACTATTGGAAGCATAAAATCTAGAGACGGAAGGAGTGAAAAAGGATAATTCATACATCGGCTGCATGAAGAAAAAAATGAGGTTCCACTATTCAAGACCATATGAAAATGTTATAGATCTAAAGACATTTCTCAAAAGAGTAGTCAAAGATAAGGAATCAAAATCCTTCTAATGAATCATAAGAAACTCTCAAAAATTATTAATAATATTTGGGAGGAGTGAGGGTATGCATAGTCAATGGAAACTTGAGGTTGAAAAAAGTCGTGGTTATGTGGTGTAAATTCAGGGACTTTTCACAAAAGTAATCTAATGTCATGACCTGAGACTACCCCCTACTCGTAGAACGGTTCTTATAGTCAAAAGTGACCCCAAGCTAACCTATGGACTAATATGACACTAGAATAATGTATAAACTAAATAAATACTATGCAAAAACTGAAAGTATGAATTATATAAGAATAATCAAATGGAAACTAATACTTATTTAATATGGAAACTAACTAATTATAACTAATAAGATGAAAATATAATATATATTTGTCTGAAAGCCTCTACTAAGATGAGTTACTAGGACAATCCCCCCACTAACTCCAATTATTTAAAGCTAAAATAGTAACGAATAACAGATTCTAAAACTAGTCCCTGAATGATAACTCACCAAACGCTGCTACTGAAGTGATGTGGGATTGTGAAAACTGCGAGCTAGATACTAAGTGCCTGAATATATATTATAATACAATATAGCACAAACAAAACTATGTGATCAGTACATTGAGTATACTAAGCATGTAAGATATCCACTACACTATGTATGTTGATCATGACATGAAAAACTAAACATGGAACTAAAATATGTAAAGTGATGCTATGACCAATTAATAAGCATATAATTAGATTATAACAAAATGAATAACTAAATACAAGGCCATGCAATGTTTGAGACTGAACTATGGGAGCTACTATTACTAGACATACTCCATCTAAGCTAAATAAAAACCAACCTATACCTAAAAGGGTGATCTATATCTTGGCAAGGATAAGAATACTGATTGATGTGGATCCACTAAACTGATGTCCAAAAGGAATAAGGTGTCAAGCCTAGTCTGATGGGTGAGACTTTAGAATCTATTATGGTGTTGCAGTTCTAGGACTTAGGGACTTATACTAATAGTCTCAACCTAATCAATGGCTAAGTTTTCAACCCTATGTTCACTTGATGTTAAATACTACTCCTAGCTGAATATAAATTGATGTACTGAATTGATTCTTCAATATACTAAGGATTCATGGATTACAAGATGTTTCCTCAGAACAAGAGAGTTACCCATAACCACTCACATAGATTTAATTTATCACAAATTGGGTATAGGAATTGAATTACGCTCACTCTCACAAAAAAATTGCAAGTTACACAAGTTACACCATAGGCTTGCCCTTAGTGTAGTATTCTACTAATTTTGAATGATGAAACTTATTATCAAATAGGTATTTAAGGATTGTAATGTAGGCTAAGGGATAGGTAGGACTATTTTGATCAAGAATAGTGACTATCTTCCCTAAGTGCTTTAATACATTACACTTTTCTTTTAATTCACCTCTAAAAACCAATTTACACCACTTTTGTCTACCCCGATCTTTTGTTCTGCCCCATTTCATTAAGATCACTCACATACAATATAAGAGGTAGTATTTTCTATTAAATAACTATTCAATTTTTAGTATAAATTTCTTTCACTCCCGACCATAACACATCAATAGTACACTAATAACTATTACTTTGGGGCTTCAATTTAACTTTTTTCCTACTTGAATTTAAAACTCCTTAACTCAATTAAATTTTAACTAAATTGATTTGGAGCATTGTGTCAAATTAAGGTCAATCCAACAAGGGATACATACATCATATGAGGATGCCAAAGAAAACAAGCTAAAGGTTTATGGGGTTAACAGGATTATGTGCAAGGGTAGGTTTAAAAAAGGGTATAAAACATGGCTATCAAAGAAATGACTATATCATATCCTAAATTCACACTCTTTATTTTGTTTTCCTTACACATCAAGCAAGTTCTAGAATCAAGTATAACAAGGAATATACAAACCCTTACGTAAATATGACACATTCTCAAATAAAGTAGGATAATTATAGACTCTCAACCAAACAATCAGATGAATTTAACAGCAAGCCAAAAGGTACAAGAGTCATAAACTAGAGCCTAGGAGTCTCAAAAGTAGTAATTCACTCAATAAACATGCTCTTTACATTCAAAACATTTGCATCATGCAATCATTTATATCACATATAAAAATATCCCACCCATTTCTAAGACATATTTTTTAAAAAAAAAAATTACTCCAAAAAATGTGAGTCTCCTTACCCCTCACTTAAGAATATACTTTGTCCCCAAAGTGTACTTAAAATTAAAGATAAAAATACTTTCTTAGGCCTCTAGGCCTAGTTAGTAGCATCTTTATACATTAAGAGGGTTTGGGGACCCCATACTTTGATTTGGCCATGCTCCTTACTCAGGTTTCTGGCACTCAGACTTCCCATCAACCTGTGACTCAACAAAAACAAAAACAAGTGAATTATAAACTAAAAATACTAAAAATAAAACCTACCTTAACTTGGGTTGCCTCCAATAAGAGCCTAATTTAGTGTCACAGCACGACCCACATAAATTTTTTCCTCCACCTCGAGGATATTTATTTCACCCCCAACCTCGCATCCATTTTTATACTTTGCTAATACGGTAGTGGTACAAAGATGAGTAAACCTAGTAATGTATGGTACATGTTAAACCACTCAACCTTATAGTGAGGCATGTTTTCGTTTTTATTTTCTTGTGCAAAATTAAAAATATAGGTTTCTTATTCCTCATCTTTACACTCTTCCACTATTTTAGATGACTCCTCTGACATGTCATCATCTAAACATAATGTAGAAAAGTGCTTTGAATAAAGTCCAACCAATCCCACTTAAAAATTTACACCATCACAACATACTCACTCTTATTTACCTTTTTAAATTCAGTGTCAAGAGAAAAATGATAGTCGAATGAAAGAAATTCTTATGTTTGCTCCATAAATTGGCTTGTATCCTTATTTGATATTCTCAACCTCTGTAGAGATGGTAGTGGTGGTATCTCCTTAAATTGTTCAAAAAATTTAGTTTTCAAGAACTCAAACTTTCTCAAATTATCAACAACTTTGTTTGCATCTGGTTGAGGAGCCAACTTTGCATCTACCTCCTTAGTTGTCTTTGGAGTCCTTTCATTCAACTCTTTACCATTCCACAAATTAATTGTATTTACTTGTTTAGGAGGTTCATTGTTACTTAGAAAATCACCTTGGGGCTTGGTGTTTTGGGTTTTCTACAATTGCCCCAGTTGACGCAAAAAATTCTTCTGAAATACTTGCTGATTTTTGAGTTTAGCAGACATCTGTTCTTGGGTGGCCATGATTTTTTTAAACATGTCTTCTATGTTGTTGGCCTTTGTTTTTTGTTGTTTCTGTTGAAACTATTATTGTTGGTTGTTGTTCCATGATTTAATTGGGGGCTGAGTGTATCACTTTTGATTGTAAGAGTTCCCATAATTTTGCCTTTGAGCATTGCCCACAAACATCACTGACTCAGGATTTGCACCTCACATAGTTGTAGAATAACCACCCTTTCCATAAACCTTACAAAAACTTATGGTTTGCACCACAGATAGGATAGTAAAATCCTCTTGATAGGGTCCCCTAAAAAACAACAAGAATTATCATCACACGAAAAACGTCTACCCCAGGTTGACAAATCAATAAGTGTGATAAAAATGTAAAAGAAAATTAAAAAAAATACTAAACTATGACCAACTTAATATAGGTAAACTAAAAATAAGATAGTTGTCTAATTAAAAGTCCCCGGCACTGATGCAAAAGCACACACGAAGGTATCGTGGTCTCACCAAGTAATACCGTGGCCTTAAATAAAGCCGAATACCAATCCTTGAGAGAGTTGTGTTGACAACTATAAAATTCTAGTTCAGTATTGAGATTTAATTAGTGAAAGCATAACTATGATAGTTTGAGAGCTATAGACTAAAAGTAAAGAATCTTACACAGTAAAGTAAATATCTTGGACAATCAACAAGGAGAAACCTAGGGTTGAGTCTCTGCAAACAATCATACTAAGCTATTAGACTTCATTGGTTAAGTTACTTATCTTGGTTGTTGATTCGCGGGCATGATATTGTGATCATGGTTTTTCCAGCCTCTAATCCTCTATCTAACTTAGACCAACAACCACATCGTTGAGCGGGGATGTGAGAACTAAGCTAAATATATTTATATTTTATCCCGTAATGAAACAAATAGGTCACTTAGGTATATCTCTATCCTACATGAGAATTACAACCTTTGTTCTATAGAAGTTTATAATCCTACTCTAATTAGCCATACATTCCATCATCTTATATCCCTTCTCAAGTTCACAAAGAAGGCAATGGATTTATTCTTGATGAGTGGTCATTTTACCACTCATTTGCACTTAATATTTATGCATATTACCTTATTTTCAGTAAATTATTTAGACATAATTATGAAAGAATGCACTAATAACCACTCTTTGTAGGAATAGAGTTGAAGAGATATAAAGATATGGAATGGAGCTTAAAATGATCAAAAGGAAGCAAGAAAAGTGCAACTGAAGACTTGGAGCAAAAGGGCCTCGGTTACCGTGGTCGTAGTTTGTTGACAGCGATCACAACAGTTAAACAGGTTCAATCAACCGTGGTTGTATAAGTATATTGTGGTCATGGTAGCACCAGCCATAGTCAATCTAATGCTATCATGACTTAGAGGAAATGCACATGGTTGAAACCAATTTTAAAAAAAAAGACTCAAACATTATCATCATGTAGAGAATTCTATCTTCTCCAATTTTAGGTTTAGCTCTTGAGTTCATAGCCTCCATACTTGGAGAAAAAATATTGTATAAATTTTGGGTGAAGAATACATTGGAGACTTTCTAAGTGAAGGATTAGCTCACTTCCATTATTAACTTATAGGAGAGCCAAGTTTGAAGTAACATTCACTTTATGTTTAACAAATCATTTCAATGGATATTTTGGGTTTATCTATTCTTATTTATTTTATGTGTAGCTAGATCCCCCTCTTGAGGTTATGTGTGAATATGGGTTAAAGTATGTGTGGGTTATTATTGTTAGCCTCTATTTGGTAGTTTATTTTTATGGGTTTTACATTGCTATGCTAACTTGGTTGGGATTTGTGGGTGAAAGCCCCAAACACCCAAATGGGCTTGATTAGTGAAAGCTCCAAACTCTAGAAAGCTCAAGGCCATCTTCGAAAGAAGGGCTTTGGGTGAACTTTAAGAATACTCATCATCCTTGAAAGTAGGGTGTGAAGACCAAAGCAAAGATGGACAATTATATGTGTAGTTTGCTAAATTTTCTCTATCTTAGAAATAAGGGTGATTATGACGTTAACTATCCCATGGGTGTTATCCTAGAAATAGGGATGTCTAAATTGAGGTTTTGTTACCATATATTAAACACACCCGTTAATTATTTGAAAGAATCAATGAGTGAAAGTTTTGTGTTTTGTTGAAAGACTAGCATCAAAATCTATAACTGAACCTACCCATATTTGATCTACTAAATTGATGTTCATTACTAACACCTATATGTCATCCCCTTAGAAAGACATAATCTTATGATCCGTGCATAATTGTTAAAAATCTAATTATTCATAGCCCCGAATTTATACTAGAAAATCCCAAAAAGAAACATTAGTGTATATACCTATCTCCCCCATTTTTTTTCTTTTTGTACCATTGATTTTAATTTAACTTGTATCTATTATTTCAAATTAACTTAATTGTCAATCATGTTGTTCCTCGTGCATTCGACCCCGACTCCAAAGTTGGGTAAATATATTGATGATGACCGACTTGTACTTAAATTGACGTGGAAGTTGAGCGTTATCAAAAAAATGGTGCCATTGTCGGTGAATAATTTGGCGTATTAAGTTAATTTAGAATTTTAGTTATTTCTTGAATTCAAGATTGTATATATTTGTTTGTGATTTTTCTTTTGTAGATAGATTTCTATTTTATTTTTCTTTTCTCTGTGGCATCTTTCTATGAGTATGATGTTTATAGTTCAGAATCCTATCATGACGACTCATGTCCAAATTATGATGGGCCACACTTAAGGAGAGAGTATACCTATGCTTCACGGAGAGAGATTGACCCACTGTCTCAATCTAATAGATAGTATAGGTGTTCTCTATGTAGTGGTGAAGAAGGACATTGGTAGGTCCTATGATAAAAAAAAGGAAGAACAACATACCGAGTCTAATAGCTTTGACCCAAGGCTACTAGAGTTGGATACAACGGGGGAGAATCTAGAAGACATGCATCAAGAGGCATTAGGATGGAAGAATGTCAATATTAGGGAAATGAGCAAAGAAGAAAAACTTGAAACTATCACTACCTTACCCATTATCCAAGAAAAGATTCATAAAGTATAGAAACCAAGAGTAGACACTAATCTTTGTAGGAAAGAGTCCTGAGTGATTTCCCAATCAACCGAGTAAAATGAGGAAGAAGATGCCTAAGTAAAAGAAATGGTTATAGAGTCAAAATAAGAATTAAGGCGCATCTCTTATAATGACTCTAGTTTATATCACGGTGAAGATGCTTCGAAAGAGGCTAATCGGAATTAGGGATTAGGCCTTGTTCAAACAACTTTTCAACATTATGCATAGAGGATGTGATTAAGATCCATCCCTCTAAACAAAAGGTGGATTGTGGGGAGAAAGAGTCTGATTCTTATATTTTGGAGTTTGACCTTCCAAAGGAGCATATGGAACCCCTCCCATCAATGGCCAAGGAATGAAACTTTTAATGTACAAGGAATTTCCTATTGATGTGCTCACCTTTACCCAAGTAGGAAAATCAAAAGTTTGACGTAAAATTGGGTAAAAGGATCAAATCTTCAAAATGGCGAGATTGAAGCTTTCTATTTCATCACCTCTTCCAAGCCTCATCTTGGAAGATTTGAATCTTCTGTCCCTCTGCTGCTGATTGCACAATGAACAAAAGTTGGGACAAAGATTCAAATCTTCTAAGTGGAAGCATAAAAAAAGTGGTAAGGAATCGTGCTAAAATGTTAAACTAAGCGCTCGATGGAAGGCACCCCATCACGCAATGAAAAGGGGCATATATCCTTTTTAATTTATGCATGATAGAGTAGATTGTTATTTTTTTTATGCATGCATAGTCCATGAAATGTTGGTGCTAAGAAGAATTTTGATTGAATTTGAAAAAGGAACATCTGAAATTGGCAAATTAGACTGAACAAAAAGTGTAGGAAACCGGATGTTTCGTCTAAGTTACCGCAACTTTGGTCCACGAAACCATGATAACAGAGGCCTCATGACCGTGACTGCATAGCTAGAATCACGATCGCAGTCAAATCAGTTTAAATGACCATTCGAATGCTGATTTTTCCTATGCCCCTCTCTCAATTTCTCTCAAAATTCTCTCCAATTTTTGGCATTGCATTGCATACCTAAGTGTTAGTTCATTCAATTTGCATCATAAAACTTTGTATACTATCTCTATTTCCTTGTTCTTAATATAATTACATGCTTAGAACTTATTGTCTAGGGAAAGGACTGAAACATCATTTTCAGTACTAAATGCATGCTTGTTTGCAATTATGGCTGGGGTTAGCTATTGAAGTTGGTGTATACATTGATGGGAAAGTCTTAAGTACCTAGATTTAAGCCTTAAACGATAGAAAAGAATATGTACACTATGTGCTCGATTCAATGCTCCTATCAATTCCATGTTAAGTTTTTCAAGGTTGGGGTTATAGTCATAGAGTCTAGGGTTAAGTTCCTTAATGATAATGTTAAGGTGCCTAGTTGAACACAAAATTTGGGATAAAATTATGGTTTTGGTAAAAAGTGCAGAACTGTCGACTATGGACTCAGGAACCGTAATTGCAATCATGGTGGCTGACCCGCGATTACCATATGTGAGGGTAGACTATAGAAATCAAAATTTCTACAAAACTATTTCTCCCCCAGAACCTTCTAACACACTACCACATGAGCGTATTTAATTACTCTGGCATGTTTTTAAGTATGATAATAATAATGATGGTCTGGAATGTACTGTTTACAGGTACTAAGACTCCTCAGGGATGGAAGAATTTGACAATAATAGATTCATGACCCCACAATGTCAGAACTACTACAATGCGGACATGCACAGAACTAAGTTACTCCCCAAAAGGGGTATCAAGTTAGATAAAGTGGAAGAAAAGTTCCCAAGTTTTCATGCAAGACTTAATTATACCGGATGGATGTGTTTTTCCCCAAACCCCTGTATTGCTAATGTGCACTGGGTATGTGAATTCTACGCTAACCTGAGCATAGATTCTTTCATAAACCCTGTAATGACTATTAGGAAAAGGCAAGTGAACTTTAGGATAAAGTAGATCAATGAGGTATATAGGCTTCCAGAAGCTGAATTGGAGTAGTTTAATGCAAAAACATATAAGCCAGGTACTTATATGGCAGACATTTTATGTGTTGGAAAAGAGGTTCTTTGGGCCACCAACAAAAGAGACATTTTGATGGATGATTTCATAGCTGAGGCTAGGCTTTGGCTGAATATAGCCTGTTGTCGAGTATCGTCATGCACTCATTCCATATATACCTAGGTACCCCCAGGCCCCTATATCTTTCCACTCAAATTTAGAGTTAAGGGTGCCTTAGGTCAAAGGAAAAAGAGGAAGATAGACTCGAGAAAATTAGTCAAAGAGGATACAGACTCTTACAGACCCTCATCAGCCACTGCCTTTGATGACATCTCTAGTTAGATGCAGGTGGTGAGAGAACTATTATCCATAATGCCTTATGGCCTAGAAGAGTCCTCCAACGCTTGTACTTAGCTATTCAGACTTTGAGAAATGTTGGGAGGAGTAGAAGAAGTAGGGAGCCACTATTTCCCATTTTTAAAGAGCTTATTCATCCTTAGCTGCATTATACAGAGACCTCAGGGATTCACATGAGAAAATGGTGAAGAGAGAGAAGAAGTGAGATAAGTTTTTCAATAAGCTATGAAAGGGGGGTGAAGGGCATATTCAAGGTTCTTAAGCCTAACCATCGACTACCTTCACCTAGGATAGAAAGAGAGGATGAGGCCTCTACAGATTGGTTTGTTAATGAAGATGGGGGTGATGGTGCAGAGTCAGCAAGAGAGAATAGCTCTTGATGCATATTAAGGGAGAATCCTTTAACTCTTACTTGCTTACACATGCAATGAAGACACGACATTCATTTAGTTGCAGGTGCCCCTGGATGTGTATTGTTTTGGTGTTGTGTACTGACTATTTCTATTGATGTTGTTTTGGGATGATATTTTGGATATTATTTTTATTTTGTTTTTGGGTATCCTACATTATTGGGTACCCTGATGGTGCCCACGTTTATGGATTATCATGTTTTCTTTTAATTTTAGTTATTCTTGTTACTATACATTTATTTTCATGATACATAACTAGCTTTTCCCTAGGATAAATTAATTGAAGACAATCTTAAGGGTAAAGCATCGTGATTGGGTTTTGAGAAAAAGATGTAGTGGGATTCGGAGTACCCATAACACTAGTGATTAAGGATCACGTTATACACCATTGGCAAAGTCTGAGTAGCCATATGGTTGGGTTGCCTATTTTAAGCCAAAATATGAGACTAGGGCTTTGGTTGTTGCCATAGTTTAGCAAACTGTGTGTGGTGCTAATGAAAAATGAATGACCCCCTCCATCCAAAATTTTTCAAGTCAAAATCAAGGGCTTGGACATGAGCAATGTTGTAACAAAAATTTTTCTCTTTTTGTGGCTTCGTATGTTTTTGACTTGTGAATAGAAATAAATACTCCAATTTTGTCTCTAGCAGGAGGGACATACGATCTTCCTTTGAAAATTTTGCATGCCATGTGTGGCGAGCTATTTGTGTTCATCTCTTGTGTACTTGTGTTGTCTAGAACTTTCTCCATTAGACTTTCAAAGGTAATTTTGATTGTATTTGGTGGGAGAAATGATCTTAGCCCATTTTTGTTATTTTGGAAGCCACTCTAGACTAAAAAACCTACCCAAGCATGAATGTAATCTCAAGATACCTACTTTGAGCCTTTGGACCCTTTTGTTGGCAAACTTATTACAAAACGTGAACCATTCTTTTTATCCCTTTTTCGAACCATACTCTCCTTGAAGTTAGACATGCAACTTGAAGCTAAAAGCTTAAGCTGGGGTTGGTGAAGGTTGATGGAAGGAAATTAGGACCATAAAGTGTCAGTGAAATGCCAAATATGTCTAAGTGTGCAAAATAAATAAATAAAAAAGGAAAAGAGTTCAATAACGGAAAGTATTGCACGAAGTTGGCAAGAAAAAAATGATATAAATGGGTAAACAAAGGAAGAAAAAATTAGGAATGATAAAAGAGACAAAATAAAGAAGAGTGGCCCATAGTTAAAAAGGTGAAATGAATAGTGTGATGTAAATATTAAAGGAAGGGTGTAGCCATATTGTTCCCTAATAATATCCTTCCCTAACCCTAACCTATGTTACAAGCTTAGATAGCCCTTTGAGATCTCCAACTATTTACTTTCTTTTTAGTGGCGATTGAAAATAGGGGAAACCCTATGGTATAATACTTGTTGAATAGACATTTCCTTTATGAGGGAGAGAGTTCTTGCACTTAAATATCCTTGTAACATATTTGGTAGCTTGGGATGTAGAATTTTTCTTTCTTGAGAGGAGGTATGAAAGAAAGTTGAGGTGGGCCATTTTTCAACCTCCCGAACAATGAGACAAATAGAGTATAGCTTAGTTTCTGTCAAAATTTGAGTCACTTCTAGAGCATTAGTCATTGTTGCTTGATTGCTCATTGAATTTTTCTGTATCCTTTCATAATGCATCTTATGATGTGGGGAGTAGTAAAAATTAGCTTAGCCCATGTGCAATGAGCTACTTGTGGTAGTAACTAAGGTTGAATCCATTCTAATATTTGAGGCATAAATAATTATGTCTCATGATAAGAGGTAGTGTTGCTTGAGGACAAGCAAATTCTTTAAGTTGGGGTGTTGATGAGTGGCAATTTTACCACTTATTTGCACTAAACATTCATGCAAATTACCTTGTTTTGAGTGAATTATTGAGACATAATTGCGATCAAATGCACAAATATCCACTCTTTGCAAGAATAGATTTGAAAAGATAGAAAGATATGGGATGGAGCTTAAAATGATCAAAAGGAAGCAAGAAAAGTATAGCTAAAGACCTAGAGTAAAAGGGCCTAAGTTATGCGGTCATGGTCTGTTGACCGCGATCACAATAGTCAAGTAGGGTTAATCAACTGCGGTCGCATAAATCTATCATGGTCGCGGTTAAGCCCGAGCAATTGCAGCTTAGCGAAAGAAGGTAGCCCAAGGTAAAAACTAGAAGTGCATGTGGCTGATCCCATTTTTGAGAAAAAAATTCAAATCCTAGCATCATGGAGAGAATTCCATCTTCCCCAATTTTAGGTTTAGCTCTTGAGTTTATAGCCTCCATACTTAGAGAAGAAAATATTGTATAAATTTTTGATGAAGAATACATTGGAGACTTTCTAAGTGGAGGTTTAGCTCACTTCCATTGTTGATTCGTGGGAGTTCCAAGTTTGAAGTAACAATCACTTAATCTTCAACATCTTATTTCAATGGAAATTTTTGGTATATCTATGCTTATTTATCTTATGTGTATCTAGATCCCCCTCTTGGAGTTATGTGTGAATAGAGGTTAAAGTGTGAGGGGGTTGTTATTGTTATCCTCTATTAGGTAGTTCATTTTTATGGGTTTTATCATTTCTATGATAACTTAGTTAGGATTTATGGGTGAAAGAACCAAATACCCACATGGGTTTGATGAGTGAAAGCTCAAAAATCTAGAAATCTCAAGGCCATCTTCAAAAGAAGGATTTTGGGTGAAATTTATGAATCCAATCATCCTTGAAAGAGGGATGTGGAGACCAAAGCAAAGATAGACAATTATGTGTGTAGTTTTCTAAATTTTGACTATCTTAGAAATAAGGGTGATTGTGACGTTAACTATACCATGGATGTTATACAAAAAAAAAGGATTCCTAAATTGAGGTTTGGTTCCCAAACGTTTAACACACCCGTTAGGTATTCGAAAAAATCAATGGGTGAAAGTTTGGTGTTTTGTTGAAAGACTAGCATCAAAATCTATAATCGAACCTACCCATATTTGATCTACTTAATTGATGTTCATTACTGACACCTACATGTCATTCCCTTAGTAAAACATAATCCCAAGATTTGTGCATAATTGTTAAAACTCTAATTATTCATAGCCCTAAATTTATACTAGAAAAATCTAAAAAAAACATTAGTGTAGGTAACTATCTCCCCCATTTTTATCTTTTTGTACCATTGGTTTGAATTTAACTTGTATCTATTCTTTTGAATTAAGTTGATTTCTATTCACTTTGTTCCTCATGGATTCGACCCCAACTCCAATATTGGGTAAATATATTAACGACGATCGCCTTGCATTTAAATTGACGTGTAAGTTGAGAATTACCAATTGTAATGGTTGTTAATCCTTAAATTAGTTATATCAGGGATAATTAAACAACCAAATATTATAAGAAAGCCAAACCTAATCAATTCAAAGCAATAGTTATCATGTTATTTGCCTTAACCCCGGAAAGGGGACTTTAAGCCACTCCTGGACATAGTCATAATCACCATAGATGAATGCATGATAAAATCCATAAATAATCTAAAGTAAAGAAAGAAAAAACCTATTTGAAGTGTTTTTTAACCTCCCTCAAAGTTTCAAAGTCGTCCAAGGTGTCTAAAATTAAGTTCAAGTGTCCTATTTATTGGAGTACAATTTAGCCATTTTGTATACTAGGTCCGCATCACCCCATCTATTACATGAAATAGGGATTGTGACACTGCCTCATCATAGTGGAAAACTATAAATTCATCTTGTAAGCTATATCCATGTTTTTTACGCCCCTTGTATATCATGGACCATGGTCCGCGACGCCCCATGCATTCACGACCTAAATTTGATTCCTAAACTTTTTTGATGCACTTGTCCTTCCATCCAAAGACCTGTGGTGTTATTTCCACTTGATTTACAACTTATGTATCATCCATATTTTAGTATAATAAACTCACCAAGTATCCTATATAATCAAAACCCACAGATTAGAGCTCAAAACAACACACAATCCAAGCGATGAACTAGAAACTTAAGCTAAGAATGCTAGTTTTGTCATTTCAATATTTCACTTAGTTTTGACGCATAGCTTATTTCAATTGAACCTAAAACACTATAAGTAAGTTTTTCCACACATAATTAAACAATAAAACCACTAGTAACTCATCACACAGACTAGGATTTATCGTGACCAACTAGAACAACACCTAGCTTAAGGTAGTAACACTAGTTTTTTAATTTTCACTCTAAGTGACCATTTATGTACAAACATGTTTGGAAAATACCTTAAACATTGTAATAAAGTACTTAAAACACTTATATGATTAATTATATCATTATTGACTCGTTAAGCACTCCAATTTTCCTCAAAACAAAGTCAAATAAGCCTGGATAACAACACTGAGCTTCATAAATCCACCGTAGATAAATTACCGGCATGCAGTCCAGGGGAAGGGACAGAAAAAATTTATATATGACAGTACATAAAACTCAAAATATAAATGCCTCATAGAGTAAATAAGAAATAAGTGACTTAAATCATAAAAAAAATTATCACTTGAAAATCCTTATTTCTTGACAATGCAGTTTGCACCGACATCTAGTAACCCATAGGCTATATGGGTCCAGTACTTCTTAATTGGTAGGGCCTCAGTATATGTTTACCATTAGAATTGAGATTAGGCAAAAATCACAAATAATCTTAAGCCACCATTTTTTCCTCATTTTAAGGAAACCAGTCGCTATTCAATTAAGGAATGAGCATCCCTATGTCACCAAAACAAAGGTTTCAAGCATTGTTCACCAAGAAATATGCTTCTTGGTGAAGTATTTGTTTTATTTTAATTCTAATTAAAATAATTTTTATAATGTTTATTCATGTTGTCTTTCATTAAGGCGTTAACATTTGGTACGGTCATACCAAGACTTGGAAGTCATTCATATCATGCCAAAGAAATCATTATCATAAAATATTATTGATCTCTTCACCCCATCATTCAAAAACATGACATAATCATCATTAAATTTGCATAAGAATTTCAAGTCTAATCATAAGATTAAATACATTTATTATTTCAAGAGGATGGGATTTCATCTATGTTGATTATAGAAATTCAAATCTTTCTCAAAACACTTATGGTCATAATTTCAATCAATCATATCATTTAACATTTCAAATCCATAAAATGAAATACACATTTACAAATAGTATGTTCAAGAACTAAAATCTCCAAATAGAGATAGACAATAGATTGTAAAAACAAGAATAATCAATAGTAAGCTTTCATGAAAACATTCTCAACTCTAGCTTCAAATCACCAATATAATATACATAATTAATTGTTAAGTTCATACTTTACGATAATAATAGAAGTAGGGAGTGTTAAACATGTCTTTTTGATGAAATTAGAGAAAAACACATTGTAGGAGAACCTTAACCTTTGAATTTGAGCATAACTCTTCTTAGTTGAGAATCCTATATTGAAATCAATATGAAGACTTACTTGACATGGATTCATACTATATACCCCTGATGATGAATTGATGAGCAAAAATTGAGAAGGAAAATTAATCTTTAATCCTTCTTGTTAGTATTGGGTGTTTGGGATTTCGAGAGAGAATATGAGTTAGGGATTTGGGAATAAATATAATAGTTTAGGACATCTTTGGGATTTAAAAATGACTTTAGGAGGTTACATAGGTGAAAAGCTTAATTTCCCCCTAATATAATAAGAAAACAACTGATATTTTTCATTTGGGAAGGGGAGTTTGATCACATGGACCATGCACGGTCCCCAGTTAGGCCTCACATGGCCTATTACATGACACCAAGCCATGCCTCACATGTCCTATTGTGCTACTTGGAAAGTTTCTTACTAAAATGCCCATAACCTTTTACTCCAAGTTTGAATTAACTAACATCTAATTTTATTGGAAAGAAGACTCAAATTCTTTTTAATTTGGTATCTTGTGGGCCACCTAAATTATTATATTCAAGGAGTAGTAGCCATTGGAAGTTGACCCAAGTAAGAACGGCTACTAAAACTCAACTAGTTGGAAAGTTCTCAACTCAAATTTGAGGTAGTAGAATTTCATGAACTCAATTCATCTCCAAACATATTCCCATTTTAAGAAATTGATCTTCACACTTATCTCTAAATTGAAATCACTAGGTTTGGGTCTTCACACGTTTGAAGAATGATTTAAATTCTAGCTCAAAAGTGTGGGGTGTGACATTTCTATAGTGATATCCTCTATTATAGGAAAACTCAATCAAAGGAAAAGGATAATCTCAACTACCTTTAAAACCTATCATGCAAACTCTTAACATGTTTATCAAGGTATGAATGGTCTATTCTCTCTGGACATCTATCCGTGGATGAAAAGTTATATCATGATGAACTTGGGTATACAGGCCATTCTAAAATGTCTTCTAAAATAATAAAGTAAATTTAGTGCCTCTATTGGAGATGATAGCAAAACGGACCCCATGTAATTTCACCAACAGCTTAAGGTAGAGTCAAGCATAATTCTCATTTGAATTTAAAGTTCTCATTGGCAGGAAATTCACTAACTTAGTCGTTCAATTTATAATGACCCAAATAATATCATGTGTTCAACAAGTATGATTAAATCCTATAATTAAAAATCCATATTCACTATTTCCTAATTCCAAGTAGAAATACTAATATCGTAAGTCAAACTGCCAGGTCTTTGTCAACCCTAACATGTTGGCAATTTAGATACTCAACCATAAATTTTGTGATATCCTTCTTCATGATATTCCACAAATATACTTCCCATAGATCATGGTACATATTTGTATTTTCTAGGTGTATAACATACTGAGATCTCTATGCTTTTGTTAGCATCTATTGTGTCTAATTATCCATATTTGGAACACAAAATCTACCCTGATAATGATGAACACAATCCCCCCGTTGGGAGAATACCTCAACTTTCTGACATTGGATAACTTCTTTCAAATTATTAAATATAGGATCACTATCTTGCTTTTCTTTTACCTTATCTGTTAAAGAATATTCTAAAACATTTTTAACTAAGATTTTAACTTTGACTAAATTAACTAATCGAATCCCAATCTTGCAAGACTATGAACCTCATGAACTAACTCCTTCCCATGATCAACACTTCCCATTAACAATCTTATAAGAGCATCAACCACTATATTTACTTTACCCAGATGGTACAAACCACTCATATCATAGTCTATTAACAACTCTAACCATCTATCCTAACACAGATTTAGATCCTTCTAACTTAACACAAATTAAAGGCTCTCGTGATCCGTGAACATATATAAATTAATCATTTAAAAGAAATTCCTTCAAATATTTAAGAAAAAAAACAACTTCTGCCAACTCAAGATCATGAGTGGGGTAATTCTTTATATGATTTTTGAGCTATCTAGAGGCATATGCCATAACATTCCCATGCTGCATCAACACATAACTAAGGCCAACCTTTAAAGCTTTAAAATAAATAACAAAACCATCTTAACCCTATGGCAGAGTCAAAATTGGAGTAAGGGAGAGGTGAATCTTAAATTCTTGAAAACTCCTCTTACAAGCATCATAGAACTAAAACTTAACTTTTTTATTAGTCAATATGGACATAGGAAAAGCAATGGATGAAAATATTTCAACAAATAGCTTGTAGTAATCGGCTAAACCCAAGAAATGCTTAATATCTAATGGAGAGATGAGTCTAGGTTATTTCCTAACTGTTTGGTTTTTTGAGAATCAACCTAAATGCCATTTTAATACTTATTGATCTTAGCAAACAATTGATGCTGGCTGAAATAGGTTGGGTATCTAGAAGGAGACCTATTTTAATGTCAATTTCTTTCTTCAAAGAAAGTATTGGCAAATCTTTCGTAAATAGTTCAAGGAACACATTATCTATTAGAATCTACTAAAGAGTTGGGCTCTTGGAATTTGAATCCTTAAGACAAACAAGATGATAGATA
This sequence comes from Capsicum annuum, assembly GCF_002878395.1. NCBI lineage: Eukaryota > Viridiplantae > Streptophyta > Magnoliopsida > Solanales > Solanaceae > Capsicum > Capsicum annuum. The sequence goes on from NC_061111.1 coordinate 80,048,008, forward strand.
CACCTATTAGAAATTTGAATTTGAATCCTTAACCCAAATAAGATGATAGATACACCCTTTGGAAATCATGTTCCTAGACTTAAGGTATATAAAAATTGAACTATAAGCACTAAGTTACTACCCTTCCACTGTAAGACTAGCTTAATTGGAAAGTAAAATTGGACTACCGTATTTCTACAATTAACTGTGGCATAAAATAATACAACTAATGAATGACACAAATGATATAAAAATTAGTCATATCTAACTCTACAAGAATAACTAAGCCGGATTTCCAATTAACTATGACAAAGCATTTTTTGTATAACCTTCAGTCAATTATTAAATCACCAATAAGAGAAGATACCGAGAAAGGTTCATAGAGGATTTGGGACTGTTGCTGAAGTCTACTGCTATATAAGGAGTCATAATGCACAGACATTTATATAAAATACCTGTAATGTACCACTAACTACATTAAAGAGACCCTCAAGATACTTGAAACACCTTTTCTTTAGACCATGAGAAGAATTTCACCATTTAATGTCTCCGAGTTGGGTACAACTAGGGACTTGAGTCATACACATGGATACGGGTTGTACCCATCTTGCCCTTCCCCTTTTGTACCTTGATCAGTCCATAAGGGTAACACATTATCCACTATATGACATGGCCTCCCATTGGTCGTAACCAATGTATACGAGTAATATACTACTCAATCATATGGAGAAAATTTTCAACTTGAGTGGACTATTCTCTATATGAGTAAAGATTAAGAGTTAGGGGTTAAGTCATACCCTTTGGTTATGTCTCAAGGGTGCCCTCTCATACACTTAATATTATAGAAGACCTAGGAGGATCCTATAATATGAGTAAGGTTACCACTTATACCCTAGGGGATACTTAGGAAGTCATATGGGGGAGTCGTACCTTAGACCAGGTCATTTTTCTTATTTTAACTAAGGGCCTTGTGGTTATCTCCCATTCCTAAAACCCTAAGTTCCTTTAATATATAAGGAATTGTAGCCTCCTAAACCATTATTTACAATACTTAAACACTCCAAAACACTATTAAAGTTTCTTGAAACAACATTGGAGGCTAAGGTTTGGAGGGTGATCCTCAAGAGGCAAAGGGGAGCCAATTTTCTTGGTGATTCAAGTGGTTGAAAGAATGTATATTTTCCCTCTATTAAATAACTCTAAAAACCATGTATTTTACACTTAAATTAATAAGTGTACATAGTGATTTTGAAATCAAATGAAAATGGTTTTGTTGCTAAATGATGAACAATGATGATTCCTACTTAGACTTATGTTTATTCAATATATTTATGATGATTTGCATAAGTGGATGCTTGTTGTATGTGTCCTAACATGTGGTTCTTTATTAACTCTAATCTTAATGATTTCTACCATGAAATTAGCCTTGTTGAATGTATGTACATAATGTGTTTGTAAAAATATCTCAGTAAATTATCTAGTCATATGTTTACGATGTTTTGATCTAGGGTTATGTCCCAATAAGCATGAAAGATTTATAAATGACTTGTTAAAGGTATTGCAAACCACATATTATAAAATTAATGATCTTGTTTGGTTAATTACTAATAAGGGGTTGAAGCCCTACACATGAAAATGAACTTCATGTATGTGTTGAGCCTAAATATGGTGAGAATATGGTGTAATCTTGCTATTGAAATACGAATAGCTATATGGGTATTGATGATCATAAATATGTTTAATGATGAGTTAAACGAAGATATTTAGTCTATTGAGCCATTAGTGGTTAAATGATTTTGAGAAGGTCAAATGTGTGTCTAAAGAATTGGTCTAATGAATATGAATGAGTAGTGATAAGGAATGATTAATGTAAATGCTTGGTAGATAGTTGATAAGAACATTGTTTAGTATGTAATGGATTAGATTATGGATTTAAATAGGGTGATGGCCCTATAAGTATGAATATTTTATAATTGGCATTGTTTTGATGTTGTTATCCATTTAATTTATTAATCTATGATTGTACCAATGGTTGAAGTGCTTTTTCAAATGACATGTGAATGGGATTAAAATACTAGGCCTCATATGAATGGTCTGAACCTATGTGTGGAACGACAAAGTCCCCCACTTTATGCCTTATGAACGAATGAATGTTCAAAAATGTTCTTAAGTCTTGGTCTCTTGATTTGCATGTGAAATATCTATATGTAATGATAATCGTACAAATATGATTGAAAATGATATATTGATTTGTTGTTGAATGATGATGTTATTTTATCCTTATCCTTGAATTATATACTAGTGCTCCAACTGCTAACCATCTCCGGATGCTATGTCCCCATGCAATATAACGGCTAAAGCATCTTTTTCTTCTTCTACGTAGTGAATAGGTGTTCGAGCGGTTCGGGCATTGACTTGAAGTGTATATATTCCATACTTTGAAAGGCTTACCATTCATAGTTATGTTATTCTATGTCATAGACATATAGATTTGGTATTTGGCTATTATCGGTGGCATATCCCGATATATAATTGACTTTATTTTGGTAGAGGTTTTGTGGATGAATCTAGACTTGGGTATATTGGCTAGACTATTGACATTACTTAAATGTTAGTAATTGTCTAAGTTTTGACTTTTAACCTTATATCTTTTGCTATCTCATTATAAGATCAAGATTTCCCCAATCCTTGTGGTTGTTGTGGTGATAATTAGGTCGGGTTATCGGGCGACCTCCGATCCATGCAAGCTTGGGGTACCTACACAACATGGCCCAGTTTTTGAGGTGTGTAAAGTTTGTATCAGATCCTAGGCTCATGATCAGTTAGGAGTCCACAAAGCCATGTCAAGTAGAGCTCTTTTATAGGTGTGAAGCACACCACACTTATAAGAGAGAAGCTATGAGACATTTAGGAATGTTTCCCTTTCTTATGTTTCAATATCAAGCTATATAGAGTCTAAGGTATTATATTCCTCTTATTTCTTCTTGCTAAACTTTCAAATAATGTATCAAAGAAGATCTGATGTTTGGTCAAACCCTTCTATGTTGACTCGGGGCCATATGGACAATGCTCGTCCAACTTCTAAGATTCATACCTAGTGAAGGGTTGTGACATATGACTATCCTCATAGGGCTTTACTTGTTCCCACTAACCACTCTATTGGGGGTGACACTTCTACTCAGTCACCTTAAACTATTGGGTTCCGTCGCTCCCTTGCTTAGTTGGCTCAGGTTCATGGAAAGTGGTATTGGAGGAATTATTGGATGGGTCCTAGCCCTCATTCTACTAATTGTTCTCCATACCCAAACTCGTTGGGAGGTGTGCATCTTTATATTTGTATTGCTCATATGGAACAAGGTTCCCAACATCAGGTTAGCAAGGCCCAATCCTCATTAACCTATTGTAATGCCCCGAGATTCCCAACCGATAGTAGAACCATGCTTCAAGATCATGAGAAATAAATTCTAGTGATTCGGTAGTTTATGATCAAGGTTGATGTATATTAAGGCCTCAAATATATCCTATCTATTAGATAACTCAAAACATTCCTTACTGATTGAATTCTTGGGAAGGATATTGGTATAGTCAACTTCAAATGGGAATATCTCTTGTAATACTTTGAATTTTTTAGATCATCACCCACCAACATATATATAATTGAATTATCTTTCCAATTATACCCATTTCTCCCAAATCCGATATCGGAGAAAAAAGTTATGCCTATTTTACTCTAGCATGTCTACTTGGAAACTGAGTGACGACATTTCTAACAACTTATCACATTTTTAACAACATTTATGATGAATTATCACATTTCTGACGACATTTCGGATGACTCATCACATTTTTGATGACTTATCAGCTAATGTCTTCAGCCTTAGGCAGAAACCCGTCAATTTCAAGTCTTAGATGACGACCTAGGCTGATGGGCTATCACAGATCTGACGACTTATTAGCCTTGGTCGTCAGCCGAGAATTTCAACAACTAGGAAGCTATTTCATAGGGGTATTTCGGACTTTTCCTTCACTTTCCATGACTTAAATCATCAAAATAACATACATAACCATTATAGATCAGTTTTAAAAAGCCTTAAATCCTCTCCACTCTCAAGAATAGGGTTTCCTCTGAAGATCATCTCCCAAGAACAAAATTAAAGCTCTCCTCTAAGAAAACCAAGAAATTATCATTCCCAACTCAAGAACCTTCAAGAAAAGTCATTCTCTTTGAAGATTAAAGCTTTTGAGGTATGTTAGATGTTGATTCTTGGGTTCCTTTTACCGAAGAAGTTCAAGAATCCTTTTCTAAATTCAAGATTATATATTTATGAGATTGTCATGACTTTTGTAAATAGAAATTGAAGTTCATGTTGTGGATGAGTTTTAATTCATGACATGATTTCAAAGATCCAAGCTTTGATTCTACTATGTGATGTTCAAGATAAAATCCCTTCAAGTGTCATGATATTGATGTATTCATTACAATTAAGTATAAAATCTGTGGTATAAGAAAAGCATGCTCACCGTATGTTTGATAGAATGCTTAAGTAAAGAGAATAGTTACTTTTTAGTATGATAAGTATGAAATCCCCAATTATGTGATAACTAGTGCATGCCAAGTGTTTGTTTAAATGCCTTAGTGAATGTATTATGAAAAGTGGCATGCATTCTTATCCATGTGTATTCCTTATTGAACTACTGTGAGATATTAGTATGCATACCCTATACATTTACATGTTTATGACATTCAAGTGATTGACGAGATATTGTATGGATTGTGTTGTGAATGAAAGCCCATTATCATGATATTCAAGTGTGTTCCTGTCTTATCTATTTATGCTACCGAGTCCTGGGGGTAAATATACTTGAAAACTTAGCTTCTTGTCTAGAGCTGAGTCAGTCTCAAGATAATCTCAGCTGTTCTATGATCTGTAGAATTCGGTCAGTGACAGAACATTAAGGAAATTCAGTAATCTCAGTACGAATTCAATCCAGTATCAGTATTAAGTCTCATCAAGCTCAGTACTCAATTCAGATTTCAGTAAAGCTTAGTAAGTCACAAAACTCAGTCACATTCACACAAAAAGTAGAATTCATAAGATTCCGTTACATAACGGAACCAATTGTAATCAGTCAGATCAGTAAAGAATTATGATCAGTAATAGATTCAACTTAGTTTAAGTTTAGTTAAGAATCAGTTCAGAGTCCTTCTGTTGGAAGTAGGATCTAGCACTGAGTGAGTGCAGGGATGACGACTTTCCCATTAGACAGGCATAGTCATTAGTAGCAATCCCTGAACTCTAGAACTGCGTAGCTGGCAGAGGACCAGAAGTCACCCGTTAGATAAAGGCTTGACTATCATACTTCCTTAAGCTTGACTTCCTGTTCAAGGTCACCCATTAGAGAGGTTTGACCATAGCAGAGGTCTTTACCCGTGGCACGGTATTGACACCCTTCCAGATGGGGTTATAGGTTAGACCCCACTAGATCAGATTTGGGACATGTCGGTTAAGTGAGAACTCCCACAGTTACACCCACTATTTCAATCTTAATCTTCTGAATAGAAATTTAGAAATTTAGGACTGACAGATACAGTCACTCGGATCAATAAGGAACTTAGATAGTTCCATATATTCATAGACCACCCGCTAGATAGGCCTGGTCTCAAATAAGTAAGTTAGTATCAGTACCAACAAATCTAAAGATCAACTGTTAGATAGGCCTGATCTCAATCTTAGTTAATTATTATCCTAATCAGCAAATTTAGAGATCACCCACTAGGTAGGCTTGATCTCAAATTTCTTCAATTATTATTCCTATCATTATGCTCAGAGATCACCTGCTAGATAGGACTGATCTTTGATACCATCAGTTAGCATCAGTAAACTTAGATTTTAGTTTTAGTAGCTTCAGATACTCAGTATTTTAGTATGTTCAAAAACCTCAGATTGATAGTATATTCAGTATCAGTTAACAAATTTAGTCCCAGTATGCACAGTATGTTCAGTAGTTACAAATTCTCTATGTATGCTAATCCAGCTCTTGCATATCATTATGTTAGTTATTGATCATGCATATAGCCCTTGCATTTAGACATTCCTAATCTACCATACCAGTACATTCAAAGTACTGACACATACTTTTCTCTTGAGCTATGGTGACTTATACCATAGGTTCAAAAGCGTGAGATCCAAAGCACCCTTAGCAGTCCAGACTCAGCCAGAAGTAGCAGAAGTAGTAGTAAGTCCTCTTCATTCAAGATGATCCTTATTTTATTATGGCATTAGACTTAATTTATTTTTAGAAGGCAGATTTAGTTGGGGACATATCCCATCAACTCCACAGTTTAGATAGTTTAGAGGCTTTCAGGCTACAGTGTTTTCAGTCAGATGTATAAATATTCAGTTTTCAAATTTATGTATTTTAGATGGTTTGAACCTTATTGAAAGTTTTAGCCAGTTTCAACATTTATTTTATTATATTATACAGTGCTCAGGTACAAATATCAGAAAAGGGTTAGCTTGTGGTCCTTCGGGATCATATGCACCGTGTGGCATTTTGATTATAAAAAATTGAGGCATTACAAACTTTGTATTAGAGCCTAAGGTTAAATAGGGTCCTAGGAAGTCTAAAAGCCGCATCTAGTAGAGTCCTGTACATGGGTGTATTGAGCGCCACATTTATGTACAGGAGGTTATAAGATGTTTAAAAGAACAGTTTCCCTTCTTTCATGTATCAGATCGTGCTATAGAAAGGTCCTCTAAGACTTTTATGTGGATTTTCATTGTGTTTCATTCATGTCAGCTTTACCTTACTTTTAAGGTAACAGAAGTAGTGATGCCCAAAGTCCTACAGATAGAGCTTTCTCAGACAGTCCCCGCAGATAGTTTTAGGATAGTGTTGTCTAAATTTGGGCAGAGTATGTTTCATGGGGTTGGTTGTATTAAAGGTGAATCAGTAGGGCTTGAAATAATGTATGCAAGAGTTTAAGTTCAGTAAGTTGAAGTTATATTTTTTGTTGATATGAGTATAGTAGTAATCTTTATGGTATGGAGAGAATATAAGTTTAAGATATGTGACATTTGAAGACTAGGATGAGAGTAGCAAGGTTATTAAAGACCAAATCAAATCTCTTTCTCATTTATCAAATCATACCAATTTGTGGATTCCTTACTCAACACATTTTAGCTCAAAACATTTTAAGTTTCCTCAACATCTACAAGGTATCAATGCATTGAACCATAACCAACTCGACATTTGGACAAGGATATGAAGACTCAATACATAATATTTTCAACAATTTAACTCATCAAAACCATCCAGAAAATACCAAGACTCATTGCAACTTCAATATCAACATTTCTCAATTTTCCATCCAACTCTCATTTAAAGGTACTTGAGACATCAACCCATAGTAGGGATATTGAATTTCCAATATCAATTATAAATTCATAATAAGGAAATAGTGGAATGATAGTATAAATCAAGGCTTAACAAATTAAATTATCATACTCTCATAATCAAATACTTTTTGGACATAATTCCATCTGAACAGCATACACATATAGGATAACATAATCCCATAGCTCATGGACAATAATATAAGATATAAAACCATATTTCCAATTCATGGTAAAACATGTAAAATCTCATGACAATGTAATTCAACAAAAAATACAGGGCACAAGATCGAAAGGATAATCTTGTTCAAAGCCCCACATACCGAAAAATGGAAGATGAATCTGAACTTCTGATTCCGAAACTTTATTCACGAAAATAAAGGGTGCTTCTCGAAGCCCTTAACATGATCAACTCAAATCCCAAATCAATTTGAAATTTCTAAGGTTCAATCAAGAGACATAGAAGGATGAAATTTGGAGTAGTAGGGTTGGGGTTTGAGCCTTAGAAACTTTGGAGAAAAATGAGCAATTGAATGCTCTTAATGGACTTAAATCCATGGTTTACCCGGATGGATTGGAGTGGGAATGACCAAAATACCCTTAAAGATCAAACAAAGTCAAATTTGTCCTTTGGTGGACTGTTTTGATAGACTGAAGTAGATCGACAATAACTTTTTGCCCCGATGGCCAAATTGGATGAAACCAATTTCATTGGAAAGAGGACTTTCAGAGTTTTCTGTTGATATATAGTAGCTCACCCAGATCAATATGTACAAGGAGGTATGATAATTTGAAGTTGATCCTAAAATTCGCCTGGCCTCAGTATTTTTTCCTGCACATTTACTGTTCACCACTATTCACGGTTAGATCGGAATGATCATAACTCATCGCTCAAGTGTCCGTTTTGGATGATCCACATATCGTTGGAAAGCTTATTCGATTCTCTACGTGATGATGGGTTGCATATCCAGAAATTCCATACATAAAAATTATTAATCATGATAAAGAATAGAATTCAATACATTTTCGTCCAAGATCTTAATGGGAAATTTTTTGGGGCATCACATCATCTCCCCCTGGAAACATTCATCCTCGAATGTCGATCGGTAGGTCAAGAATACTCTGAAAATGAGTACATAGAGAAAAATCATCTTGCCCAAGCATATACTCCATTCTAGATTTTTTTGGATATCATAGAAAACACACAAGCCAAGATAAACATAGCAATAAGGATTAAATCAAAAGAGAACGATACCTTTGACATGCTCAGGATTCGTAGGAAAAAGGTGGGGATATTTGGCACGCATATCCGCTTCGGCTTCCCAAGTAGAACTCTCCACGAATTGAGTTTGCCAAAGCACTTTAACCAAAGGAACTTTCTTGTTTCTTAGCCTACGAACTTGAAAGTCAAAAACCTCAACCGGAATCTCTTCATATGAAAGACTATCTTGAATACCCTAGCTTTCGGAAGGATCAATCACAACAAAATCACCAATAGACTTCTTAAGCATAGAAACATGGAAAAATGGATGGACGTTAGGTAACTCCACGGGCAATTCAACCTTATACGCTACCTTCCTAATGCGATCCACAATATTATAGAGACCAATGTAACGGGGACTTAGTTTCCCTTTCTTCCCAAATCTCTTCACCCCTTTCATGGGTGAAACTTTCAAGTACACTAAATCACCAACATCAAATTCAAGGTCTTTCCTCCTTACATCTGCATATGATTTTTGACGACTTTGGGTGGTTTTCAACCTCTCCCGAATTAACTTAACCTTCTCCTTGGCCTCAAACACCGTATTCGGTCCAGTCACGGCAGCCTCACCAACTTCAAACCAACCAATGGGTGATCTACACCTTCTACCATACAAAGCTTCAAATGGGGCCATTCCAATAGTAGCATGAAAACTGTTATTCTAAGCAAACTCGATTAATGCTAAGTGCTCATCCCAACTACCTTTAAAATCAAGCAAACAAATCCCTCAACATATCTTCTAAAGTCTGAATGGTCCGTTTGGCCTGACCATCTTTTTGTGGATAGAAAGCAGAACTTAAATGAATTTGGTACCGAGACCCTTCTGGAAAGATTTCCAAAACTGAGAGGTAAACAGAGTACCTCTGTCAGAAATAATAGCCAAAAGGATTCCATGAAGTCTGACGAGTTCCCGAATATATATTCTAGCATAATCTTCACCTGTATACGATGAATGCACAGGCAAGAAATGAGCTGATTTCTTCAGCCGATCTACGACAACCCAAATCGAATCATGATGGCGACGAGAAGGAGGAAAACCAACTATGACGTCCATATCCACTTCTTCCCACTTCCAAGTAGGAATGTTAAACTCGTGCATCACACCACTGGGCCTTTCATGCTCTATTTTAACCTGTTAACATGTGGAATACTTCGCCACAAATTTTGCTATATTCCTCTTCATACTGTTCCACTAATAGATTTCCCACAAATCATGGTACATCTTGGTAGCACCAGGATGGATGGAGTATTGCGTACCATGCACTTCCGCCGTAATCCTCTGCTTCAAGTAATCAACATCAGGAACACATAATCTTTCTCGGAGTCTCAAAACCCCATCTCCCCCTTGGGAGAAAACCTCCACCTTTTGTTCTTTAACTGACTCTTTTAACCTGGCCAAGGTAGGATCCTGTCTTGCTTCTCCTTTACTTCCAAAACTAAAGAGGATTCGAAATCGCTTTGCACTCCTATACTACCCTCAGAATCACCAAACAACCTAATCCCCAATCTAGCCAAACGATGTACCTCACGAGCCAACTCCTTCTTACCAATCTCTACATGTGCTATGCTACCCATGGACTTCCGACTAAGGGCATCTGCTACTACATTGGCCTTGGCAGGATGATATAGCACGCTCATATCATAATCTTTCAACAGTTCTAACCATCATCGCTGCCTAAGATTCAACTCCTTTTGGGTGAATACATACTGCAAGCTCTTATGGTCCGTGAAGACATCGACATGGACACCATACAAATAATGTCTCCAGATTTTCAAAGCAAAAACCACGGCAGCTAATTCAAGGTCATGGGTAGGATAATTCTTCTTGTGAGGCTTTAGCTGCCTGGAAGCATAAGTTATAACCTTGCCCTTTTGCATCAATACAGAACCCAAACCGACTCTGGAAGCATCGCAATACACCAGAAAACCATCAACACCGTCAGGCAAAGTCAACACAAAGGCTGAAGTGAGTTGAGTCTTCAACTCCTGAAAACTCTTCTCACAAGATTCGAACCACAGGAACTTTACTTTCTTTTGGGTCAAATGGGTCATAGGAGACGCAATAGATGAAAACCCTTTAACAAAACGATGATAATAACAAGATAGACCCAAGAAACTTCAGATATCAGAAGGAGAAATAGGTTTAGGCCAACTCTTTATAGCCTCTATCTTTTGAGGATCAACTATAATACCTTTGGAAGAAATAACATGACCCAAGAAGGCTACAGAGTTCAGCCAGAACTCACACTTACTAAACTTATCATACAGCCAATGAGTTCAAAGAGTTTCCAACATGATTCAGAGATAATCCGCATGATCACCCTTACTTTGAGAGAAAATAAGAATATTATCAAGGAACACTATTACAAATATATCCAGATATGGATGGAATACACGGTTCATAAGATCCATAAAAGTCGCTGGAGAATTAGTTAACCCTAAAGACATCACTAGAAATTCAAAATGACCGTAACGAGTTTGGAAGGCTGTCTTGGGGATATCACATTCCCTAACCTTAAGTTGGTGATAACCGGATCTGAGGTCTATCTTCGAAAAGTAGCTCGCACCTTGCAATTGATCAAATAAATCATCAATTTGAGAAAGCGGATATTTATTCTTGATAGTAACCCTATTAAGCTGTCGGTAATTAATACACATCCATAAAGAACCATCTTTCTTACGCACAAACAGGACAGGTACACCCCACGGGGAAACACTAGGTCTGGTAAAGCTTTTGTCTAAAAGATCTTTCAATTGCTCCTTCAACTCTTTAAGTTCCACGGGAGCCATGCAATATGGAGAAATGGAAATAGGCTGAGTATCAAGAAGAAGGTCAATCCCGAACTCTGTCTCTTTATCAAGAGGTACTCCCGGGAGATCTTCCGAAAAGATATCAAGAAACTCATTAACAACATTAATTGACTGAATGGTTGGGGTTTCAAACTTAGTGTCTTTAACTCGAACCAAATGGTGGATGCAACCCTTGGAAATAAACATCCTAGCTTTGAGATAGGATATGAAACGACCCTTAGGAATCACAAAACTCCTGGACCATTCGAGGATAGGTTCATCTGGAAACTGAAACTTGACTACACGGGCATGACAATTAATAGACGAATAGCATGAGTTAAGGCAATCCATACCTAGAATGATATCAAAGTTAATCATATCTAGGTCAATCAAATCAACATACATAACTTGATGAAAGACAGTAATGGGACATTTCTTATACACCCGTTCAGCAATGACAGACTCTCCTATCGGAGTAGAAACCAAAATAGGCTCAAAAATTAGTTCAAGATCCAGTTCAAAATTTACAGCAACTAGAGGTGTCACATAAGAAAAACTCAAACTGGGGTCCATCAACACATAGACATCAAAATAGAAAATACAGAGCATACCAGTGATAACATCGGGAGAGTCCTCCTGCTCCTGATGAGGTGGTATAGCATAGAAATAATTCTGGCATTGACCGCCAGCAGTACTAGATGAAGCACCCTGAGGAAGAACTAGACGGGCTGCGGGAGGCGGGGCAATGGTAGCCTAACTCTGGGGAAGGGCATCACGACTCCGCTGTCTGGCATACGGGTAGTCTCTAAGTATATGGCCCAACTTGCCAGAACCAAAAGAGCCACGCTTCCCCATATAACACTCCCCAAAATAATCTTTACCCTACTTAGCACACGAAGGAGGATGAGGCCGGTTGCTTACACTATCCTGAAACCTGGAAGGTACCGACCTATTCCTGAGCTCCTGCCTGCCCCAATATACGAAATCACTAGCTGAGGAAGGCACAGGTATAAATGGATGACTCTGAAATTGAGGATGACTCCCTCTGGAGAATCTAGTCTGAATAGACCCTTGTTGCTCCGATCTAACTCTCTTAATCCCTCTTACTCTTTCTCTTTCCTTTATCTTGTCTGACTCAATCTGTTGGGCGTGAATCATTAACCTAGAAAGGTCAATCTCCCTATTAACCATAGCATATCTATATTTTTTAACCATAAAACTCGATACCCCAGTTACAAACTTGCTCATACTAGTCCTCGAGTCAGCCATCATATTGGGAGCGTACTTTGATAGCTGATTAAACTTAAGACAATACTCCTTAACAAACATGAAGCCTTGTCTCAAATTCATAAACTCATCTATCTTAGCTTCATGTAACTCAAGAGGAAAGAATCTATCCAAGAAAGCATCTTGGAACAATTGCCAAGTCACCGGAGCGGTATCTTCCTCTCTACCCTTATTCCACATCTGCACCCAGTCATAGGCAACATTTTTCAACCAATAAGAAGCTAGCTCCACACTTTCTTCATCGGTCACGTGCATAATCTGTGTAATTTTCTTAATTTCATCAACATACATCTGCGGGTCCTCACCTGCTCTCGACCTATGAAACTCTAGCGGATTCATTTGTATAAAGTCACGAATTTGTGTTGTTGCTGAATTATTTTCCTGCAAAGATGGAGCATTGGCATGAGTAATGGCGGTAACTGCCTAGGATAGCATCTGAAAAGCTGCTCGAAATTCGACATGGGATACCATCTCATGTAATGAATCAACGGGTTAAGGTTGGTTGTTATTTCCGCAAGCTAGACGTGAAGGCATTTTCTGTCATAAGAACACATAAATTAAAAGCAGAAGGAAACAGTTGTAAGCACGATAGACTCTTATAGAAAGAAACTACTTTTCCTAGAATGCCCCGCAACCTCTTGATCATAGGTGTGGCGGGCTACACACCGATGCTCAAGACTCTACGTAACGCGGCTTGTCAGACTCCCTAGGACTCTTTATAACCTTAGGCTCTGATAACATGTTTTCAACACCCCGAAATATCATCCCGAGATGCCACATGGTGCCCAAGGCTACATGTAGCCTCAAGCTAACCCTTTAAGCCAAAACACTACCCTTGGGTTCCAACACAACAACATACACGCTACGCTAAGTATATATATAAGTACATATCATATCATATTGCACATGGCATGAAATATTGTTAGACTATACATATATGGAATGTCTATACACAAACCAACCCAACAATACACTAGTCTTACATAGCCTCTATACAGGAAAATCAATGAGCCATTAAGATAAACCCCCAACTGACTCAACAGACCAAAGAGATCACAAAACAACAGCACCAAAACTAGCAACTTGGTCCTCGAACCATAAGGACTCACCACTAAAAGAACGTAGATGCGGCACTCGGATATCACTGTCGCGGCTGCAGCTGAGTACCTGAACCTACATCATGGTAAGAATGTATCCCATAGTGAAATATGTGGGTCAGAAAAAGATACGTACTGAGTATGTGGGGGCGCATGCAAAATATAAATAATACCATAAATTTCGTAAAAAAAATACATACGAACCATAATGACACACCTGGTTTGAGTGATATTGAATCATGCAACTCATAACATCTTAGATAGGAAATGTAGGAGAAAAACCTCATAAATCATTATAAATCATCATAGGCAACTTGACTTACCACGTCAAAACTCGGAGTGACTCGGTATTTCAATAAACATGACTCTTATGGACAGGGGAGTTTCCTATAACCGACAATCCCACGTGAGCTACATGGAATACCAACGTTTGAAACCCCTATTGGCGGGAGAGTAATACTCTTTTCTAGGGAGTACGACCTTAAAACTGCAATAATCACAATTGGGCTCACTGGCCAATAATATGATCATCATGCAACCCTACGGTGGCACATAGGTTTGGTAAAATACCAAATTTCTCTCTCGGTGCTAAGTACTACTCCCTGACAAGATCAGAACGTGTTAGGAAATCCACCATAACATAACAAGGGTCTATCGTAAACACCAAATCAAATCTCTTTCTCATTTATCAAATCATATCAATTTGTCGATTCCTAACTCAACACATTTTAGCTCAAAATATTTTAATCTTCCTCAACATCAACAAGGTATCAATGCATTGAACCATAACCGACTCAATATTTGGACAAGGATATGAAGACTCAATACATAATATTTTCAACAATTTAACTCATCAAAACCATCCGAAAAATACCAAGACTCGTTGCAACTTCAATATCAACATTTCTCAATTTATCATCCAACTCTCATTTAAAAGTACTTGAGACATCAACCCATAGTAGGTATATAGAATTTCCATTATCAATTATAAGTTCATAATAAGAAAATAGTGGAATGATAGTATAAATCAAGGCTTAACAAATTAAATTATCATATCTCATAATCAAATACTATTTGGACGTAATTCCATCTCAACATGATACACATATCGGATGACATAATCCCATAGCTCATGGACAATAATATAAGATATAAAATCATATTTCCAATTCATTGTAAAACATGTAAAATCTCATGTCAATGTAATTCAACAAAAAATACCGAACACAAGATCGAAAGGATAATCTTGTTCAAAGCCCCACATACCTAAAAATGGAAGATGAATATGAACTTCCAACTCCGGAACTTTATTCACGAAAATAAAGGGTGCTTCTCGAAGCCCTTAACATGATCAACTCGAACCCCAAATCAATTTGAAATTTCTAAGGCTCAATCAAGAGACATAGAAGGATGAAATTTGGAGTAGTAGGGTTGGGTTTTGAGCCTTAGGAAATTTTGGAGAAAAATGAGCTATTGAATGCTCTTAATGGACTTAAATTCATAGTTTACCCTGATGGATTGGAGTGGGAATGACCAAAATACCCTTAAAAATCAAATAATGTCAAATCTATCCTTTGGTGGACTGTTTTGATAGGCTGAAGTAGATCGACCATAACTTTTTCTCCGATGGCCAAATTGGATGAAACTAATTTCATTGGAAAGAGGACTGTCAGGGATTTCTGTTGATATATAGTAGCTCACCCAGATCATTATATACAAGGAGTTATGATTATTTGAAGTTGACCATAAAATTCACCTAGCCTCAATATTTTTTCTGCATATTTACTGTTCACCACTATTCACGGTTAGATCGAAATGATCATAACTCATCTCTCGAGTGTCTGTTTTGGATGATCCACATATCATTGGAAAGCTTACTCGATTCTCTACACGATGATGGGTCGCATATCCAGAAATTCCACATAGAAAAATTATTAATCACAATAAAGAACAAAATTCAACACATTTTTGTCCGAGATGTTAACGAAAAATTTTTCTGGGCATCACACAATCCCTCTTTCAAGCATGACGTGGGGTCAAAGATAATTGGAGTTTTCTCCTACAACTTGTTAATTCAAACAAGGAATAATAGTAAAACCCCAACATTATTAATTATTAACTTGGACTAACAATAAACACCCATGCATTTTTACACACCTAATCAAACATAACCCCAACATATAAATTTAGCTATTCTTGAAGTTAAAGAAAGAAAATATACCCAAGTTACCATTCAATTCATCCTTTGAAGAGAAAAACAATAATAAATCCAAACTTCAAATTCAATTCAAAACCAAAGTCTAACTTTGGAATTAAAACCACTATTTTTTTTCTTACCTCACTAGACACAAAATTGGATAATTATATCCCAAGATGCTTGAAATATGCAAGGGTTTTGACATTTTAAGTTTTAGGATTTAGCTGCATGAAATTACAACTTTTCCCTTAAAAATTCTCGACCTACCACGATCTATATCTCCTGGTCACGATTGCGTGGCATCTTGGTGCAATTGTAATATGTTGACTTTTATTGACTAACCACAATCGTGACTCTCAAGTTGCAGTCACGATACTTGAGAGTCATCTGATCTTCATCTCCTACTTCTTTTTTCCCACTTTCTATCTCTTCCAACTTGATTTTAACTCATTTTCATCATATTCCTTAAAAAATCACAAAAACTAGACATTAATGAATTTAAATGGAGGATTAGTCATATTTACTTAATTAAATAATTGTAGTGTGCAAGAATATGGATATAAATGATTGGCAAGTTTACCACTCATCAGTGCCACACCCTTAGACACAAACAAAATTATCAAATTTTAGTGAGCATCCACTATATAGGTATTCCACCACCACATCGCACCTATCTCTTAGCATGGCACATTTATGGTCACAATTGGGCAATCTCTTCTAACTTTAAATAGAAAACTTAGAACATATGGTACATACCTAGGATGAACTTTGGGGCTTATAATACACTTGAGAAGGGTTATATTAGGGTTTTTTATTATTTCCTTTAGTTTACATTTAAATTATGAACATAAGTTCCTTAATTGTGATTCTTTCTAATTCTACGAGTGGCTCAACACCCTTATCTGGGGTTGAGGACATAAACATGAGTACTTAAGCTTGTAATAAAGTTGGTTTATGCTATTTATCATTTTTGGTATTTCATATATCCTTGTAGGTACTATTCTACATATTAGAAACCCTTAGAATAAATAAATAAATATACATATATATATATGGTGAGCCCCAAAAGAGGAACAATAGATTAGAATGTGGGATATATAGAGTTGGATCTTATTCTTTCAAGGAATTGAAGTTAGCGTTTGTGTTTAGGATAGGAATATACCTAATATGAACTATTTTGTTCATATATAGGAAGAAATGCAAATGCATTTAACTTAGTTATTGAACCCTCCCTCAAAGTTGTAGTTTTGAGGCTAAGTTAGATAATTGACTTGAGGCTCGGAACACCATAGTCATGTCATCAACCTCGTGAACCAAAAACTAAGATGATTAACTAAACCAAAAAACTATATAGCTAATTATGATTATTTGTAGTGCCTTAAGCCTGGGTTTCTCCCTATTATTGTCCAATAATTTATTTTATCAAATTATTTATGGTTACTTGTGGTTTTCAATTCCCAAATGTTATAGGTTAATTCTACACTTGTTTAATCTTTCTAGTAAGATTAGAATTAGATTGTTGTTTGTAACAAGTCCATGTGGGATTGATACTTGTCTTGAAAACGCCATTATATGACCGTATACACTTGCATGTATGCTTGGGCGCAACAAGTCTTTGGCATTGTTATCAAGGACTTGTAAATTAGCAACTGTCTTACTTTTAGTTTTATTATTTCATTTTATAGGTGTTACTAACATTATCTTAGCTTTTGAATTTGTAGGTTTAGGTTTGAAACATAAGTAAGATGGCAAGGAAAAGGGATTTGGTTGACCCATATCCTGAACCTAAGTGACTCTTACATAGCTGAAGAGAGAAATAATATTTCTCTATTGGATACGTCAAATTCAACAATAGGAAGCTATTCCTACACCAATATCTGAATATCCACCATCTTTCAGGTTAGTACATGAAGTGTTAATGCCACTCGCAACTAATGTTACCTCGATCATCCGTAGACCGACATTTGGAGGTAGATTTGAGCTGAAAGATAACATGTTGCAGTTTTTCCACAACAGCGGATAGTTCATAGGATTATCCATAAGGATCCACAGGTCCATTTTCTAAATTTCTTAGAGATCAGCAACACCTTCATCCCCACTGGTGTCTCCATAGATTATATGAGGCTCACACTTTTTCCCTTCTCCCTTATTGGAAAGCAAAGAAGTATTTAAAGATAGAGTTGGAAAATTCCATCACCACATGGGATGATCTATCAAGAAAGTTCCTCATTTATTTCTTTATGTCTAGCAAGACTCTAAGGTTATGTAGTGAAATTTTGATCTTTAAGTAGAAGGCGAATGAGAACTTGTATCATGCTTGGGAGAGGTTTCAATCTCTTCTCAAGGATTGTACAGTCGAATGAGGTATTAGCTCATGCATTAGATGAAGCTCTTGTCCATAATACAAAAAAAAATTAGATTAAGCTGTAGGTGTTCAAGCATTACAAAAAACCTATGATGATCTATACACCTTGCTGAATTGAATTGTACAAGTTAATCCTAACTGGTATGGTGGTAGCTTCAGAAGTGTAGTGAAAAAGCTTGAGGGCATGATTGAAGTTGATAGTAGCATAACCTTAGCCACCAAATTGTCATCTCTTCAGAATTAGATGATGGCACAATTTAGTAAATTTGGTGTAAATCAATCTCGGTTGTAGGTAAATACAGTTCAGCAAGCTTCATCTTGGTATGAGATTTATTGGAATCAGTAGTCACTCTTCATACTTATGTAGAGCAAATATGTAATCTATAAAGTTTATGGGAAATGCACAGAAGGGAACCCATATGAATGCCTACAACCACAAGTAGTGGAGTTAAGCCAACAATTCATGGGGTAATAATCATACTCAACAATTTCAGCAACCACATATTATACAGGCCAGTAATATTGAGAAAGCATTGAAGGAAATCCTAGCTAATCAAGAACAAATGGCTACTGAGATAAAAAAAATCAGCATCTTACTTTAAAGATTTCTGAGATATAGTTGAGTAGCTCATGCACAGAGTTCCAAGCCACTAGGTGGATTACTGAGTGATAAAGAGAATCCAAAGCAAGTTATAGAAATCACCTTGAGGAGTGTTATAGATCTCATTGATAGTCCTCCCATAAAAGTAAGGAGGTTCAGGCAGAGTTAGTCCTACAGTAGGTTGAGGAGAAGAAAGTTGCAAGTAAAGAGGCTAAAAATTTAGAGAAGTCTGAGTACGCGAAAGCAAAAGCTGTTGAGCATGTGCAAAAAAGAACACCACCACCATCTCTTCAAATTCTTAAAAAAGCTAAGGAGGATGCATATTCTAAGAATTTCTTTGACACATTTACAAAACCTTACATTAATCATCCTTTGTTAGATGTTTTGCAGGGTCTGCCTAAGTATGCTAAGTACTTGACTGATATGGTGACTAGTAAGACAAAGATATAAGATATTGAGGTAATGGCACTTACTGAAGAGTGCATTTAGTGGCGATGAGAAAGATGCCCTAGAAGTTGAAAGATCCATGGTGTTTCACCCTCCCTATACAAATTGTTGATAATTATGTGGTTCATTCCTTGAATTATTTTGGGGAAAAAATAAATTTCATGCCCCTATTGGTGTTCAATACTCTTGATTTAGGAAAGCCGAGGCCATGCTCTATGGTGCTTCAAATGGTGGATAGAACCAGAGTTTATCCCAAAGAAATCATACAAGATGTCCTTATTAAGGTTGGTAAGTTCAGTATTCCTATAGATTTTATTATTCTTGATTATGCTGCACATGACAGGGTACTAATCCACTACATAAAAAACAACATTTTGCAACAGACATATTTGGTCGCTATTCTATGTAAATCTGTCCTAAACAAAAATGGCAACGGATATATATGTCGCTATATTGCTCGTTGCTAGCTCTTAGTGATGGAAAATAATTTTTGTGGAAAAAATTTTGACCGCTTAGAGATGATGTTTATCAGTTGTTGATGTTATTAATGGAATAATCCATTGCTTTACTGTTGCTATTTCAAAAATTTATTTTCATCGTGGAAAAATTTATGACAGAATATTTTGTCGTTGTTCCATTGCAACATAGTTTGGTTGACTAATCAGCCATCTTTAGAGACCAAATTTATACATCACTAAATTTTTTCAGTAGCAACGACAAAAGTTTGTCACTAATTTTTTGTCGCTAATAATTTTGTAAAAAAATTATTGAAATGCTTAAATTATTGAATGGTTAAAATAACTAACATTCTTATTGATAACAAAATGCACAATAATTGTGTCAAAACTTCCACAAGTATTTTGTTAAAAATAAACTAATGTCAAGCCAATATCTATCAAAATTAGTATTTGTTACTACATAACTGTTTTGTAATTAGTATTTGTTACTACATAACTATTTTGTACTTCCATCAAATAATCTCTCAAAAGACAATGCAACGAGAAAGGCTAAGAATAATATGAAGTTACGAATAAACGTCATCATCATTAGTAGGAGGAGGATAAATCACAGCCCCTTTTTGTACCCTAATACCACCAACATACTCAATAACTAGCAGAAAAAAATGAGTAGTAAGTGCCGAAATCAATTGTTTCACAAACTCCTTCAAATTTATTTTTGGCAAAGAAACCAAAGGTGGTATTAATGATGAGGAGGCATTATGATAGATTGAATTGCAATTTATCTTATTCAATTCCTATCACTTTCTTCTGTAAGGTATCAATTATGTCTACAACCTGCTTAAGAAAAAAATGGATCCATAAATATCTTCAACAAATTGGATATAGTGATACTTTTCGACAAAATCAAAGGGTAGAAGAGAAGAAATCAAGTGAGAGTAGTACCCTAATTTTGTCGAAAACAGAGTTGCAAGAAAGAACAGATCAATTCAAAATACTAAAATAAAGGATATACCAAAGCAATAATAAGAATGTGTCTAGAAAAGTTGTAATAAGGAATAATCATTATCTTGATGCAAATACATATTTTGCAAAATAGCAATAGCACGAGAACACAAAACATATCTCAATGGAGTGAAAATTGGATGGACTCATTCAAATATCTCTTCCTGAGTTCAAGTACCATCGACCTACATGAACTGATTTACCAATAAGTAGCTTGTCTAGCTGAGCAGGATAAGTCCACAGAAACCACTAACAAAATTATTGCATCTTTTGTAACATGAAAGGGGAACCAGGGGAAAATAAAAAGGCCTGTCGTGCATAAATTTGTTCATTTTTGAACTATTTTTCACCCTTGGAAAGAGTACCTTATAAAGCTTTCTTTCTTGGCATAGTGGTTGACTATTGAAAGAGTTGTACCTTTATATACTTTTAGGCGCCCCTTAACTGTATGTTCATTTCCATCAACTCACCCCGGAAACAAAGTACTATATTATCTTTTTCCTCTTAAGAGATAAACTAAAACATAGAAGCAAATGCTTTCTTTTTTTTACAAGTATTAACATCACCTCATTCCAGTTCATACTTATTTGACCATTACTTATCTAGGGAAATAAAAGAAAAGCACAAAGTTTGGTTCAGCACCAACCTGCATTCACGTTTGAACTTCATAATCTTAACAATCAACCATAAGATTACTGATTTTACAGTACAGTAGGTAAACTAGCAAAAGTTTCTTTTAGATGGTGGGTTAACAGGGAAAAGTTCCTTTTAAAAAACTTAACATTCATAGAGAATAGCTTAATGGATAATACTCATTATAATAAATAAACATACAATCCTCTCATACTCCATTCGATTCTCTTCACTTTTGGGAAAACTATTTATTTAAAACTTATGACTTTGAGTTGATTCAATTGCCTTTTTAATCAAATTTACAGTCACCTCTGATGGAGCAATACTTCCTTCATTAACTTTTGAATCATGTCACTAAATTCAAACTGAATGATATTACAAATTCTTTTGGGATAACTAAAGATCCACAATAGAAAATGTGGAATTCATACCCATTTTCTGATCCAGAATAGATATCTTTCCTCAGTAGATCTCCTGCACCTATATGTTTGAACCCAAAAGTTTCTGCAATCTGAAGGTATTGAGTACCTTTATAACTACCAGGACCTCCTAAAAAGATAGAAAAATTGCTTAATAATTTTGTATTTTACCTAAATAATCTAGTAAATAGTACAACCATTTTTTTATTTTTATGTATAATCATGTGTCTTTACAAGAAACTACCATTAAGGAGAAAAGAATCAAATAGTGTCATCATAGTCATTAAACAAGATGATATTTTATGTAGTCTATAAAGGAGCCTATTCTTATTCACTTTCCACTACAAAATAGCAAAGAATGAGATGAAAGCACTTTTTAGCAAACTCAACAAATTTCTAATCATACGAGCATGCGGAAGATTGACTAAATGACACAAAATTTAGGCTAAAACACTAGTTTAAACCAAAAAAATGTGATATAAGCATAGGTAGCTTAAATACAGATATAATAATAAATATCACATATTACTCTTACTTCTAGACGTATTCGCTTTATCCCAATAAGAGTATGCTAATCAGTATCTAGAAAATGTCCACTTTGCCAGAAGGAAATCACTTGTAAATCATTACCTTTTGCTTAATATTATACATGATTAAATGACAACTAGTATTAGTATCCAAGGGAGTGGTCTAGTGGTTAATGAAGTGAATTAAAAATCATGAGGTATCAAGTTCAAATCCCAATAGAGACAGAAAAAACTAAGTGTTTTCTTCTTATCTATTGGTTATCCACTTTTGTCCCCATTTCTTCATTTGGTGATTTTTCTAATAAATTTCACTTTCTATGCATTACTTAACAATCCCCATATATAATCAACCTTATATTATACTAGTAATAAACCAAACTGCATCCACAACTAATTTTCTTTCACTGATCGACATATTTGTTACAAATTGTACACTTTAATCATCTCACCTAAATTCTGTAAAATAGTAAACACAACAAAAAAATTGTAACTGACTTCTAATATCATAATACCACCACAATCAGCATACAGAATCAACCATATAGTATAGGAAAGCATCAAATTGCTTCCATATTCCACAACCAATTTCCTTTCACTAAACAACACATTCATTATAAATTTGATACTCTTTTTTGGTTTAATTTGGTATTTTATTAATCAATACAATATCATGATAGACCAACCCATCTTCCAAATCCAACACCCAAAGTTGTACAAAAAATAAATAATGAATGGACCAGCCCAACTAGTTGACCCAAAACAACTAGACATATATATTCAGTAGGGTTTCTAAATTAGAGCTTAGAGCTGAGCTCCCCTTTATTTGCCTCCTTCATCATGTTCATCTTTATCAACTTTCAATTTCTTCTTCTTTAGCTTTGGGTTCTTAATACAGTACCATGGTTGAACTGGTGCAAGACTTATTCCATCTTGCATGAGTAAGTATACTCCAATCTTTCTCTTATTATTGCTTAAGTATTTACTTAGAACATGCTTTGATTCTTCTCCTAGTGATGTTTCAGTTGAGATATTGAGTAAGTTTCCTGTTGTTTTTGGTGCTGACAGCCTGGGTCTTCATTTGCTAAGACTTGCTTCCTTCTTCAAGTACGTCATTTCCCCTTTGACCTTGCTACCTAATCTGTATGTTGTTTCTAACCATCTGCTTATTTTCCATATGTAGATATTGCTGGGATAGATATTTTGGGATGCTCAGACCAGCCAATAGTTGAAAAGGATCATGTATCTCAACCACTTAAATCTTACCTGACTTATTGAACCCTAATCTACTAAGTTCCCCTTTCTATTGGCTGGTGTAGATAGGCTAATTACATCTTTCACTGTTTTAGTGATCCTCCTATGTGCTAAATATGGTGTATGTGAAAAACTTTGTTGTAGCCTTTCTAGTCCCCTTATCCTTTTGATAAAACTGGCCTTAGATATGGGCATTATTGTTTTTCATTGTTAAGTATCTTTCTACCTATGCTTGGTATCTGATTGAATACTTTAAATATGAAATTCTTATGCTTAAATGCTAGATTAGCTAAGTAATCTACAACTTCATTGCCTTCTCAGAAAATATGTTGTATTTGCACTTGCTTATCTTCTAATAATTGCTTTATTTGTTGCACAGTGCCTGGTATCTTCCATAATGTTTCCCATACATCACCTTAGAAACCTCAGCATTTCTAGAGAATCTGTTTGAATAATCACTTTTTCTTGACCTACATGATTTCAATGAATGGTTGCATATAGTATAGCCTCAGCTTTTCCTACCATATATATGTATATTCAATTATTAAACCTTTTACATGAATTAGATAACCTTTTTCATATCTTAAGCAGTATGCCCATGAACTACTACCTGGAATACCTTTTAATGCTCCATCCATATTGTATTTACACTAACCTTGCTCCGAAAATTCCCATAGAACCACCTTAGTACTGACTCTAGAATTGAACTGACTTAGTTGTTGAAGAATTGATAGCCAGTCCATTGCAAAATACAGTGCTAGTTTTCTCACCTTCAGTAGCATCCTTAGTTGTTTTGTGACATTGAATATCAATCTATGCACATTGATTGCCTTCAATCTTCTTAGTATTTCTCCTCTTCCATAATTCTCACATTATGATTGCTAGTAGTGCTCTAAAATAGAACTTCTCTCTTTGTTTAACCTGAGCATTACACCATGTATATATGGTCTCTATTAAACTCATTCCTTGTATGTTGATTTCTACAAAATAAGAAGAGTACAACCAGGTCCTGTTAGCTGCAAAATATCTCAGTTGCACATGAGATATGGTCTCTTATTTGCAAATCTGACAACAACAGCACTTGGAAGGACCATGTATTCCCTATCTACTAATAGTATCATCTATAGAAATCCTACCCTTCCACATTATCCACATACAAAAACACAATCTTAAATGGCAAAACCTTAATCCATAGTTTATTATAAAAACTATTAGGTTCC
Organism: Capsicum annuum; assembly: GCF_002878395.1. Taxonomy (NCBI): domain Eukaryota; kingdom Viridiplantae; phylum Streptophyta; class Magnoliopsida; order Solanales; family Solanaceae; genus Capsicum; species Capsicum annuum. The sequence continues at coordinate 80,072,942 of NC_061111.1, forward strand.
CTCAATGCCTCACATAATGCCAAGCTGACTTTACTATGAACTTACCCCTTGCTTCTAAACTCTAGATTGGTTTGTCCCTTTAATTTCTTCTGACTTTACTTTGATAAGTACATATTCCACTATTTCATAAGTAAAAAATCTTTTCAGTATAGCCTCATTCCAGTACCCATTAGTCATTAGGTCCCTTACACATTGACAAGTAGCATCCACTCCCTACTTTCCTGTATGAGAGAGTAGAAATCTCCCAATCCTATCCAATTATCATACCATATATGATCATATCCTCCCTTAATTTTCCTTATAATAAGATGATTAATAAGATCCCTGGCTTGCAACATCTTTTTCAAAACTTGAGATCCACTACCTACTTTCCACATGGCTTCATTTGGATGGTACTTTTTGCAGTACCTATTGAGCATGTAATCACTCCAAATGGACCTCTTAGTTCTAAAATTCTACCCTAATTTACAAAATATATTTGTTGATACATCATGCGGCATTTTAAATCCCAACTCTCCTTCTTCTTCTAGTAAACATATACTTGACCATGAGACCCAATGCCTTCCCCTTCCCCCTATTGTACTACTCTTAAATAACTTTCCAAATTTCTTCTGGATAGTGTTTAGGATATTTTAGGAGGATTCATCACAAATAGATAGTGTATGGATGTATTTTGTAGGGCATGTTTAATTAGGACTACTCTACCTCCATATGCCCACAACTTTTCTTTCCGTGCTTGTAACTTGCTACTAATTCTATTCATGATGTATAGTTAATACACTTTATTCTTTCTCATGTAGAATATATGACATCCCAAATAGTTGAAGGGGAATTCTTACCTTAATATCCCTATTAAAACTTTTCCCATTACCACTACCCCATTAGATACATTTCTTTGTAGATAAATGGCATTTTTTTCCTTGTTGATTTTCTGACCTGACTAACATTCATATTTATCCAAAGTTGTTGTGACCAATTGTAATGTACCCAATTCTACCTTACAAAATATGATCATATCATCTACAAAATCTCGGTGATTGATTTTTGGACTCCCTCTAGGAATCCCAAAGAGTGTAAATTTTTTCCTGACCATGAGCTTCTTCAAACTTCTTCTAAGACCTCTGCTGCAATGATGAACAATGTAGGTGAGAGTGGATCACCTTGCTTTACACCTTTAGTGGATTTAAATAAACCTTTTGGCTATCCATTTAGTAGTATTGAGTACCAATTATTTTCCAATACCGTATCAATCAACTCTTCACAAAAGCCTATTCTTCTCAGAACTTTGGTCAAGAACATCCATTTTACCCTGTCATAAGCCATCATCATATCAAGATTCATCACTATATTAAGAGGCTTTCCCTTTTTGCTAATTTCAGATACAATTTCTTGGACCACCAATATTATTTAGCTATACTTCTTCCTTGTACAAGACCATCTTGTTCTTCAGACACAATATAAGGAAGAATACCCTTAATCCTTTCATGAATAATTCTAGGGAATATTTTATTCACAAAGTTGGTAAGGGATATTGGTCTAAGATTTGAGAACGTATTTACCACTAACTTATTTGGTAGTAGCACCTAATTTATATGAGTGATAAACCTTGGCAGGTCATATCCACAAAAAAAGGCTATGATCATCTGATACAAGTCCTTTGAAATAATACTCCATGCATCCAGATAGAATGCACCTATCATGCCATCTGGACCCCTTATACTATTCCTATTCAATTCTATTACTGCCACATGTACTTTTTCCAAAGTTGGTGTTTTCTTCAAATCTTCATTCTTAGCATCTTTGACCACCTTTGGTAATTCCTGTAACATTGAAAAATCTACAACATCCTCTTATTTCATAAATTGCTTCTGAAAGAATGATTTTGTTGCCTCAGTTATATCCTCCTGTATTTCTATCTAATTCCCATCTTTATTTTGAATTCTTTGAATTCTTAGTCTAGATTTTCTATCCTTGACTACTGTATAAAAAAACTTAGTGTTCTTTTCTCCATCTTTGAACCACTCAAAACCTGCTTTCTACTACCAGTAATCTTCCTCTCTTTTCAATTAGATTGCTAACTCTGTCTGTGCTTATGACAATTTATCCTTGTTGCTTCCAGATTGTTCTTCTTCAAACTGATGCTATCTTACTTTAGTTACCTCCTCCAGTGTGGCAATCTCTTAGAAAATATTTCCAAAAGTTTGTTTACTCGACTTGGTCAAGGCAGTTTTTGTTTTCTTAAGCTTTTGATGAAAATTGATAAAGGGATTTCCTTCACTTTCTATAGACCAATTCTACCTAATAATATCCATGCATGATTCTTCTTTCAACTAAATTTAAGAGATCTAAAAGGTCCAATCAACTGGTGAGCTGACTTACCAAACTACAACAACATTGGAGCATGGTGAGACCCCATTCCTAGAAGATTTTACAATTCCATGAGTGACAATAACTCCTGCATTTTGTCATTGATTATCACTCTATCTAGTCTCTAAAAAATACATTTTTCATCTTTTCTTCCATTCCACCAAGTATATTTACTTTCTTTGGAAGCACATTTCTCCAGATTACACATGCTAATATAGTAATTGAAATCATCTGTTTCATTAACAGTGACTGGTAATCCTCTGATTTTCTCCCCCTTATTTCTAATTACATGAAAATCACCACCCACCAACCATGGATGTTGTATAGAATTGTACATCGCTCCTTTTAATTCATATAACCTCAGTCTTTTATTCTAATTGCATTTTGCATACACTAATTTGACAAATAACTCTGCACCAACAGACTGATTTTCCAGTTTGAGAGTGAGTTATTAATCTTCATCCCTAATGATACTGTATTCAATAATAGCATCCATGAAAGCCCATATTTTTCTTGAACAATTCACTACAACATGCTTTATTTCCAATTTATTCTTATACTCTTCTATACTATGACTCTCCTAAAATGGCTTGATTATACCAATGAAAGTAAAATGATACCTTCTATCCATTGTGATCAACATTTTTAATGCTTTTTGTATGTTAAGACCTGATGTTCCAAATTGAAGCATTCATTTGATAATAATTTAAGTATATGACTCCTTGACTACATTATACTTGCACTTTTTATTCTGATTCTCTTCTTCTTTTTCCCATGCTTTATATTCAATGACTGAACCTGATCTGTACATAGATCTCCTTCAGCTGCTGACTTCGCAATATTATTCTCTGATTTCTCATCATCTAAATCTTCTTTCATACTATTCACCATCTCTATCAAATTTCCTATCTCCATTGCTATTGGTAGCACATCTTCTAATATCATGTCTTGTTTGTCAGCCTTATTATACTGTACCAGGGCTAAGCCTACATTCTCCTATACCCTCTCTTACTTCTGTTATTGAATCTGTGTCTGTTGTGTTTCACTATCCTTGTGTTATACTTTTACTTCTACTTCTCCTTGCACATTAACTTCTTTGTTGATGTCATCATTGTAATGTTGCATCTTCTCTGAACTTGGCTGATTTTTTGATGCTGCTTCTAGTCCTTTGCTAAAGCACTTAGTCACCCAATCTTTGTACTTTCCTTATTATTCTTGGTGTTGGTTTCTTATTGATTCCCTTATTGTTCTTTATTAACTACATCAAAATCACTTGATGTCTAAATCTCCTCTACCTTGTCAAACACCTCTCCAAGTATATGCCCATATTTGTCTTTTTTATATTTATTCCTTCTTTTTAGCGATTGATTCTTCCTGTTATCCTTTGCAACATCTTTTTTATGCTTGCTCAATACCTTTTTCCTCCTCTATATTATTTTCTTTGCCTTCTCTTTGTCCTTGTATTTTCTCATACATCTCCAAGTGAATGTTCCAACAAGAATCTTCATCATGCCCCTGTAAGCAACATTCCTTATAGTATTTTGGCTTGTGATCATACTGAATTTTTATCCACTTGGACTTAATTTCACCACTTATATCATCTTCTTTATTAATTTTCACTCTGTTTGGTAGCTTAGCCATAAGGTCCACTTCTATCTTCACCCTTACAAAACTTGGCATAGTGTGATTTTTGGTATCTATGTTCACCATTAATAGTGTTCCAATTGTTGATGCAATAGAAAAGTTTGCTTCCTTAGAAAAGAAGTTTGATGGTAAATTTGGCATTGAAATCCAAGTAATGCCTATTGTTGTTTCAATATCTGTTTCAAATCATGGATCCCATTTGAGGGTTCGCATTTGCCAATACATAACATTGACCTTAATGTGGTATACAAATATTGATAATAAGTTAACATAATCTACTAGCTGATTCAATCATATCAATAAATGACGCGAATCCATCACCCCTATATTGCAATCTCCTTTGGTACCACATTGAACTGGAACAGCTTTGCGTAGTGCATTAACATCCAGTTTACCATTAGAGAATTTACCAATGACTGCATACTGTAAATTCTCTTGTATTATTAAGGACTTCACCTCTGATGACTTCCATGTCACAGTTGGTTCCCAATGCATCATTATAACTGGTTTAAGTGGAACCCTAGTGTTTTTATGCACGGAGGGTTTATTTTTCAATAGGTCTGCATACCTCAGTGCCACACACTGTTGTTTCTCTATTGCTATACTCTTTAGTTTCGTAGATTCATCTGGTGGATCCGTTCCACCAAAATTAGTAGCGATAGATGCCAAAAATCGATCAAATTTTTACTCTATTTGCATGCGCCATTTCTTGGATTTAGGCGGGGAAAGAAATATAAGAAACATGAAAAAATAAAATTTTATTGAGATCTTGTTGATTATACAAGTGTACAAATTGGATACTCTACTTTCAACTATACACCCAAATATTTGCATGAACCCTAGCCTTTAAATTTTTGCATGAACACTAGCCCCAAATGCTTGTATGAACCTTAACTCAGTCCACAAAAATAATAAAACCAAAAAAATCATAGATTTATAATAAAATTGAGTAAACTGGTAGAATAAAATCAGTCCAAAAAGTCAAAAAAATCAACAAAAATTATAAATTTATAACAAAAAAGAGAGAAGACATATGAAATTTAGTTACTGTAATTCTTTAAATAGTCCAAACAAAAATAGAGATAGAACATTTTTCTTCAAATAGTACAAATTCAAGACATTTTAGGGAGAGAACATTTTTCTTTCCTCATTTGATGTCCAAAATGGAAATAATGTTAGTGAGAGCTGCGTATGTAGAGAGATTCTCACACTTTTGTTACTGATTCCATTTTTTTTATTAGAGAGAAGTGAGAGTTCCGTATGTAGAGAGAGAAAGCAAAGGCAATGTAATGAGAAAAACCCTATAAATATAAAATATTAAAAATTACAAAATATTGCGATGAACTTTTCCATCGCTAATAATAAATAAAATTTTATAATGGTTAGTGATGAAAAATTACGTTGCTAAATTCGTTACTACGAATTAATTAAAATAATTACACACATTTGTTGCTAAATCTGTCACAAAATTAAGGCGCCAAATTTTTCCGCCAATATTTAGCAACGAAAAAGAAATTCATTGATGAACCGTTGCTATATCATAAATTATAAAGGAACTTGCTAAGTTCACGATAAAATGAATATTCTATTGCTGATCTGTTACTACTCAGTGACAAAAACTGTTCTATTGTTAAATTTTATCGCTAAATGTTGTTTCTTTTGTAGTGATAGTATCGGGACATCCACACTTGGAGACGGTAGGAGCACTGATGGATGTTACTCTAAAGATATGACTGGATAATGAAGATGTGGTCCTTAAAGTGTTCAAACGACTAATCCACCTTCACATTTTACGAATTTGTGCATGATTATGGTGATGGAAGTGGATGAGTGTGGGTGGAGTTTAAGCCACCACTGAACTCTTTAGACTATCGCGCAAAGTTGCCCAAGCCACCCATTAAGCTTGAAGTTGAACAACTTGAGAAGGAGCCTTAAAAAACCATTGTTGATAAAATACAGACCTTAAGAGTACACACTTAAGAGGACAGAAAAGATTGAGAAGATGGCCTCCAAATAGGAGAAAGAGAATGAAAGAGTATGGATCAAGAGTAGTGATGTGGATCCTACCGCGACACAAAATCAACATTTCTTAGGAGGCAACCCGAGTTAAGGCATGTATTTTATTTTTTGTATTCTAGTTTTTATTTCACATAGTTTTAATTTTTGTTGAGTCTCGAATTGAAGGGATGTCTGAGTACCGGAAATCTAAGCTAAGAATCATGGAAAAAACTAGGTGTGGGGTCCACTAGACCTTATTTATGACTAATGATGCTTCTATCTCCCATGGTTTAGGGTGAAGTATTTCTATAGGTATTTCATTCTTAATTGTGTTTCTAGTTTTTGACTGAATTTGAAAAATATTTCAAAAAGATTTCTCTTTGTTTAATTTCAGTTTTCAGTTTTGGTGTCAGTCTAGGAGGGGCACACTTCACCCACCCCTTGGTTTTTCTTTTTGTTTTTTTCTGAGGGGGCGCCCTTTGAACCCAGTATCTATTTTTCATTTTTAGGAGTAAATTTTAAATTTTTTAGGTTAGGAATAATAGAGATGTTCTTGGTAGTTTCTATATGTGATTACATAGATGCAAGAGGTTTTACATGTGAAAACATGTTGAGTAGGTTGAATGACTACATCTTAGACACCTAGGCTCATATTTATGAATCTTATATGATATTGGCTTAACTGTGAGTTCATGTTATTGCTTAGTTTAGAGTCTATAATGATCCCACTTGATTTGAGCATGTTCCATGTGTGATGTAAGGTTTTTGTTGTGCTCTTTGTTGCATGTGGTTGTCTAGAACATGTCGTGTGTGTACAAAGTGAAATAAAAAATGTGGGCTTAGAGGATGCTACTGGAATTTCTTTTATAGCTATTTTTTATACTCTTTTTTCTATCTTGTGCATAATCATAGTTAACCTGATTGAGCTTACCCTATTTCTTTTGTAGCCTCATATATAGCCTATTCCCATTTTTGATATACCATAATTTGATCCAAAGCTTCTAAGAGCTTTTTTTGAGAAACTAATCAGGTTAAGGAGTGTGAAATTTAAGAAGAAAAGAGAAGTGTGAAGGTAGAGGTAGTAAGAAAATTGTTGTTTAAAGCACTTAGGGAAGTAGTCACTATTACTGGACAAAATATTTCCTGCTCATCCCTTAGACTATATTACAACCCTAAAGTCCTATTTGATCTTAAACGTTAATATTCTAATATTAGTAGAGTACTACATTAAGGTCAAGCATATTGTTCATTTGATATGACTTGAGAATTCTTCGTGTGAGTGAGCGTAATTTGATTCTTACAATCATTCTTTTATTCTTGTAGTAAATTGCATCTCTGTGAATGATCATGTGTAACTCTCTTATGGTGAGGGTGCATGCTTGATATTAGTTAGGTGTCTTGTATGAATTTCTCCATTGAGTAATATGCATGAATTTTCCAACTTGGTTGAGTCAATTCGTGAGGCTAGATGTTTTGAACTAGTGTTCATGAGATTTCAAAAGTACATGATATGCATAGTATAGAAGTTGCTATCTATCCAGTCATTATAGTGCTAGCTTGAGTTTCTTTCTTATTGTAGTGTTAATAGTGAGTATTACTTAGTTGACTCTTAAGGTGAAGAATTGCTCAGGGAAGAATAAGGCTTTAAGTGTGGGGTGATGATCCTAGGTGTATTTATGCACCAAAGTGTCTTAATCTCGATGTATTTAGTGTAGTTTTGAGGACTTCTTGTGTTCTTAATGCATTGATCATGATATAGTTTAAAATCTAAGAGTTAAATTACTTTTGTACTTCTTATGGTGTGTTCAAAACAATTTGGAATGAAAACAATCACTTCGAGTTTAGACTAGAAAACTAGTGCTACTAGCTTGAGCTATGTGTTGTTGTAGTTTATCTTGTTGGATTCTATTGTGTTTAAGAACTAATTCGTGGATTTTGACGATATTGGATGCCTTGTTATAATTTAAAGTTGATAACTAGAAGTAAAACAAGGTCTAACAATGATGGAAAAGCACCCACAAAGTGAGGAACTCAAAACCAAATAAAGGGAGCAAGTCTGTACGAATCTGGAATTTCTGAGCACAAGGGCATGCTACGCCCTTGGATATCAATGTAAAGGAAATGCTAGGACCTTAGATGAAAAAAAAATTTTAAATTCCAGTGAGCATCTGTCATAAGGCCTTGCTAGGCCCTTATCACGCCAATCCCTTAGCGTGGCACGCCCATGTGTAAAAATCGGGTAATCAATTCCAACTTTAAATAAAACTCTTGGAACATGCTGTACACACCTTGATCAACCATTTCGTCTTGGAATACACTTAATTACACTTATTTTAGGGTGTTTATACTTCTCTTTACTTTACATTTATGAATTCCTTAATTTGGTTGTTTATAATTCCATAAGTGGCTAAACACCCTCATTCGGGGTTGAGGAAAAGAACATGAATACTTAAGCTTGTAAGTAAGTTGGTTTATGTTATTTATCATTCTTGGTTGTTCACAGGTCCTTGTATTTACTATTCTACAAATTCACGACCCTTAGAATAAAAATATTTTTCTATGGTGAGCCCGAAAGAAGGAACGATAGATTAGAACATGGGATATATGGAATAGGATTTTAATCTTTCAAGGAATTGAAGTTAAGATTTGAGAGTAGGATAGGAATATTGCTAATTCACCTTATTTGGTTCATATACAAGAGGACTTACAAATGCGTTTAACTTAGTTCATGCATCCCCAATCAATGATGTAGTTGTAAAACTAAGTTAGCTAGTTGACTGGAGGCTCGGAAAACCATAGTCATGTCATCAACCTTATGAACCAAGAACCTAGATGATTAACTAAACCAAAGAGATTATATAGCTAAACAAGATTGTTTTTAGTACCTTAACCCTGGGTTTCTACCTATTATTATTATCGTATCTACTGTTACTTGTTGTTTTTAATTCCAAAACATTATTGGTTACTTCTGCACCTGTTTAATATTTGTAATAAGATTACAATTAGATTTTTTCCGAGCATATGCCCCTATGGGATCGATACTTGGCTTGTATACGCAATTATATTACTTGTACGATGAAATACACTTGCATGTGCGCTTAGGAGCAACAATGAGTTATAGCTTGACTCATGGTGACTGATAAAAGAAGTGAAAATAAGTACCAGATGATGACATAGGTCACAACTCATCCATAGTCCCTATGATTTGTTACCAAAGACATAGAGATTGATACCAACAACTTAAAGAATATTTAAAAAGGGTTGTTTTTTTACTTTCCCACACTTTTAACCCTAAAACTACATTATGTAACCTTTTACAAGAGGAATAAGTCTAGTTAATGACCCCAAATACCTCATTATTCCCCGAACTCATTCTAAATTAGTAAAATAAGTGATTCAACTCTCAAGCAAGCCTAAGACTAGGTTTTTTTTTCTCAAAGCAAGATTTTCAAGCTTTTGGTCAAATATTTTATCATTCCAGGTACATGGGAATTCAAAAAGAAATTCGTCTAACTCTTATACCCAAAACCTAGTTTTAAAATGTGAATTTTAGTTTTGATATTTATGAACTCCTGATATAGGGTTAATAACCAATTTTTTCAAAATCTTGAAAATTTGATTCTATCATGTTATTTTATTATAATGGTTCCCTTTCAAAGTTATTATGTATGATTTTCATGGATTTAACTTCGTTATTTAATATGTGAATGATTATGCATGTTTTATAGACTTCAACCTCTTTCAAATGAATAATGCATTGGTGGATTTTAGTCTATATTAGTTGACATACCATGTGTTCCTATGAAATTCATTATATTTATAGACGTGTTATTTTATGGCTACTTAGTATATTGATATTCAGTATTTGGGACTTGTTCTATGAAATTGTCCTTTTTCCTTCTGATTATTAAATTTTCATTATTAGTTGCATTCTTCAGAGATTGCGAGTTATGAACACCCGATGATGTAGGATATCATGGATTGTCAATCAAACACTCAGTACTTTAGTTTTCATGATTTAGATACTTTTAGATAATGCTCGTATCTTTCAATCTCAAAACTTTAGTATTATTGATCTACTCAATATACCATGCTGATCAAGATTTTTAGAGATAGTAATTGTATATAACTAGTTCTGTGGTTTTAGTTATTCTCAGATATAGTAAAGTGGGATAGTTTGTGGATTTCATTTAGCATTTAGTAAAAATATGAGCATATGTAATATGAATTCTCATATTATGATCAAGATCTTTGACTCATAATAAGTAGATACATGGCATGCATGACATCCAAATATGCCATAAATCCTCTTGAACATATTTTCTCAAAAGCAAGCTTCTTAATTATTATGGTTTCTGGAATACCATGAGTGTTAATGAATCAGTTTCCTAAAAAAATAAAGTTCACTAGTAGTATGGCTGTCAAGTATAGAATCCTTGATTTTGGATTGATTGACATCCAAGTATGTCTTCTCAAGTTGACATCCAGATATGTCATCAGATCTAGATAGTAGTTATATTCTATTAGGAGTAGTACTTAGCACCAAATTGGACTAGGGTTTAGCATACCCTAGTCCCTGAACTATGTGCAACCATATATTATGTTCTTTGAATATTGGTACCACACCAGACCAACCTTTATACCATGAAAAGGTATATTGAGACCCATTTTGAAGGGGATTATACATCAAATCCCATTTTTAACTCACATAGGTATATGTCAGTAAATAGTATCTCCCACAGATTTAGAATCAATACTCCTACATGACCCATAGTTCTGTTTTACCAGATTTTAAACTATGATTATCAAGATTATCATTGCATTTTAGTACATGTGTATTTCATATAGGATCATTCTACTTAATTTTAGTTCTTTGCATTCAGTTAGCAATCAGACCAGTTTTATAGACATAAATTAAATACACATTTGAAGATAATGTTTTTTCCTTAATTTTAAAGCATGATTTAAGTATTTCATTACTAGTGCAAATCTCAGATACACAATACATTTAAACGTGCTGATCACACACCTCTTCTACCTAGATTCTTCATGTCATATAGATTTAGGTGCTTACTATTAGCATCTTAGCCAGGTGATAGGTTCTCTCTATTTAGGGACTCAAGTAAGTTTGTAGTTCTAATATTTTATCTTTATTGATACATATTGATTAGGTATAGCCGGGGTCGTATCTTAGTTACCTATAATCTATATTCGTAGAGGCTTTATAGGTAGTCTATAAGATTTATTATAAGTAGTTTTAGTTCCCTTTTCTTTTAGATTTCAGTGTTTTAAACTTTTAAGAATAACGTATTGAAGAAAATTATCTCATGATTATCCATCACCATAGATTAGGTTGAGATTACTTGTGGCTCTAACCACCATTTATTACCAAGGGCTAGTCTTAGGTTGTGTCACCAACATAATAGTTCTACACTAGTTAGCCACATCCATAGAAATACCCATTCTAAATATTCATATGGTCTGAATTAGTTAGCATTGTTGGAGTTTAGTTAGAAAGCTAAGTAAACATGAGAGAATACCCCTTCACACTCATGCTGCCTTATTTTAAATTAATAAACTCCTAAACCTTGGTTTACCTTAACTTGGGTAAAAAAGTAGATATGAATTATCCCCAATATACTAGACCTATATCAGCAGCCCTATCTTCTTTTTACTACTTACATTAAGTGTGAGCCATTCTTTTTAACTCATAAGCAGCCAAATCTACACTTTAAACCTGAGTGAGACCCATAATGTTAGTGACCTTCAAATTGTAAGCAAGGAACCCCTATGGGTCTTCTGTAGCCTTAGAACCACTGAACTTAGAAGAATTCAATTGTGTGAAGTCCCAAATTCTAGTTGATGTCATGCTAACAGTCAGGTTGATCATTGGTATAACCTATTGGTTAACATGGGTACTCATGTCCTAAGAAAAAACCTAAAAAAAACCCTAAACTTGATGTGAAACTTCTCATTCAAAGGTTCTACTATAGCTTGTGATGCTTGTAGGTTTTTATTTCTATTACCGTTTCCATTTTGATTTTCGTTTAACTTTTCATTTGCTATTTTGGAAAGTATTTCTATAATTACATAGAGAACGAGTTAAAAAAAGGTTAAATAGAGTTCACACTCTATCATATATATGAACATGAAAGAAGTTGAACTTTTCAAAAATATTTCTGAGCCTCCCATTCGTAAGTGTTGTACGTTTCACACCCATGAACAAGACTATACTTAACATAACATTTGGACACCCTAGTATACACTAAAGTTGATGCCCTAATACTAAGTTTGTCATAACCTGAGCTACTCCCTAGTCTTAACATGATGATTAGATTTTCAAGTGATCCCAAGTCAACCCAAGACTTGGCATGACACTAGAATACTATATAAACTAAATAAATACTGTGCAAAAACTTAAACTTTAAATTATATAAGAATAATCAAATGGAACCCGATAATAAGTTGATGCGAACAACATCAAACAAAAACCAATTAGTTGAAAATCTACAATATACCTATTTGAAAGGCTATACTATGATAAGTTGTTGGGATAAGGCCTCAAGTAACTCCAACTATTTAAAACTAAAACAATACATTTCAATGGAAATTATCCAGTCGGTACTTTGAATGTACTGAGCAAGTGATATATGCACTACACTATATAAGTTGATCATGACATGATAAACTAAACATGAAGCTGAAAGATATTATGTAATACCCCACAAGTACCTAGATAAGTTTCCAACTATCTATCATATGTTTAAAGGCCCTAAAGTGATTATGTTAAGCCATAATTTAGTGTCATGAACATTCATATTATGTATACAGTGTTTTCAATGTGAATCATGGTCATAGGGAGCACTTAGAGAAAAGTCAAGTTGGGAACATTTTTATCGATTGAGTTTTTGTATTCGATCCTACAAGGTTCAAATTTAAATGAGTGTGTATCCTATGTTATAACCATTCAGGTGTCCTACTATATATCAAAAGAAATATCTTTGAGTCTTCTTTCCAACGCAACTAGTTTAACCTTAATCCAATATTGGAGTAGAAAGTTATGCTCATTTTACTTTAGAGTGTCCGTCTGTCAACAAGGTGACTACTTGAGGTGATAAGCCGTTAACTAAGTGACAAGCTATCAATGTCGTCATCAACCTTAAATAGAATATGACCAAATCTAGCTATAAGGTGATGACTTGAGGTGATAAGCCATCAACTAAGTGACGAGCTATCAACCTCGTCTTCAACCTTAACCAGATCAATAAGAGAAGGTGATGACTAAGTCGATAAGCCATCAACTAGTTGATAAGGTATCAACTAAGTCATCAACTAAAATTTTCTACAATTTTATTCAGTTTCTTTAGGGTTACTTTAGTCTTTTTTTTACCTCAAACCCTATACCCCATGACTTAAATCATCAAATAAGCATTGTTAGACATTACTAATCAATTTAAATGCCATTAATCCTCTCTATTCTCAAGAATATCAAGATTAGGTTTTTCTCATCAAGTCATCTCTCAAGCCTCAAAATTCAAGTTTCCTCCCTTAAGAACTCAAGGATTTAATTTTCAATTTCAAGAATTCTTTAAAAAATTATCCAATCGAGGCATGTGGGGTATTCATTAATGGGTTCCTTTCACTCATTGAACCCAAAAACCCTCTTTTTGGTTAAATTGTAAATTATACACTAATTTATGATCAAGTTAAATGTAAATCCTGAAATTCCTCTATGTTTCCCCATAGTTTTGCATTTAAGTTATGCTGATAGTTTTAATCCATGAAAATCATGATCGTACATGGTTGAAGTTCCAAAACCCCATTTCATGTTCAGTTAACATCATGTCAAAATTCTCAAATTATGCTTTAAACTGTATAAACATGATATTTTCGTAAGGTTAACTCATTCCCATGTTTATAATCATGAAATTTATTATACTATTGAAATATCTCATGTTTTGAGACTTTGAATTATGATTTTATGTGACCGTTTTAAGTGTTGTTATAGATATTTTGTAGTTATTCAGTGTTGACGGGTTATGGACACTCGATATGTACATGTTTATGTATGTTTCAGACCATTCAAGTAATGAGTCAGTCAACTTATGATTTTATTATTAAACTCAATTTTTGCTACGATCATGTTGAGCACTATCGGTTAACATTCTTATAATTACTTTAAAATCTATAAGCACTATGTTTTCAAAATACCATAACCTGAGCTTATCAGTTATCAATGCATGCACTAGTTAGTATTTTAGTATCTTTCATTGGGGTAGGATTTATTACCGAGAAGGAAGTGTGGGTTCAGTGCATCCTACTTTCCCAGAAACTATGTGCCACCATCGTTTTAGTGGACGTGCCAGTGAGTGTTTTCCCTTGCCTAATATGGGCTCATTTTAATGATCACTATAGTTTCTTTCAGGTTCTATTCTGATAGGAAGGATAGAACAACTCTTATTGATATGGGTCAGATATTGGACTCCATGATAGCTCACACGGTTTATATTAGTTACATGATAGCTCCCAAAGTTTCAATCTGTTTTAAGTTATTTCAGTTCAGGTTTGTTTGACCAAGTAGACAAATTTCAGCATTTATTCAGTCAGTATTACAGATTATTTTAGTTATTCAAATCTCAATGATTCAGTTATTCTGATCATGTCAGTACATACTATACTTGGTGTTGCATTCTCGGTTTTACATGTCATGCATTCATATTACATGTTCATATTTTCATGCTCAGTGTCCATACATGACCCTCAGTTTAGTTTTATAGAATGTTTAGCTTTACATGAGATTTACACAAAGTATTTATGTTTCTACTGCTTCCCAGCTTACAGAATTGTTTTCGGTTCATAATTTAGAAATCTCACTATGTCTTAACATTTTTCACGTATAACCATATGTTAAATGCAAGTTTCAGCAAATATCTTATGTTCTCGGGTTTAAAACATATATTCATTATTTCTATGATTTAGTGCATGTCCACATATACTCAATAATGACCACATATATGCTTTTGTAAATACATTCCTTCATAATGTACGTGCTAGATATACTCCATATATTAAGATCAGACAGTTCTCAGATTTCAGATAATAGGTGATAAGTCCTATTACTTTGGGGACTCCAGTTTATTGTAGTTCATGTGTTGTATTTTGATTATCCATATGTATTGATTAGTGGTGGTTGGAGGCAGGTCCCAACTAACTATAGTTAGTATAGTAGAGGCTTCATAGAAAGTCAGTCAGAGTCATGATATGTAATTATAGTTCTTTCTTTAGTCTTACATGTTGTAAGCTTTATCAGTATTACATCCATATAGACTTTCTCATGATTATGTTTCCTCTTATTAAATTTAAATTTTAATTACATTATAAATCAGTTGCTCAAGCAGTATGCTAGTTCATGGGCTATCATGGGATCACTTATGGTTCCAAGCATCATGTTACGGTTAGGGGATAACCTTGGGTCGTGACATATTTACTAATACTATGACCAAGTAATAAACATATAACATGATAATAATATGATGAATAACTGAATACAAGGTCATGTAATGTGTGACTTTGAACCGTGGGAACTACTATTAACTGACATACTCTATCTAAGCTAAATAGAATCCAACCTATAAGCCGAACTAGAAGGGTTCTCTTACAAAGATTGATATGGATTCACTAAACTGATGTCCAAAAGGACTAAAGTGTCGATCCTAGTCTGAATGGTGACCCATTAAAACGTACAATTGCACTGTATTTCTAATAATTAAGGACTTCTACTAATGTTCTCAGTTAACTTATGGGTGATCCCTTATCCTAACAGCTGCTCAGTGATAATGCTCAACTTACACCATCATTTCAGTGCAAGGTTGTCATTATCAATATATACCTAACAAAAGTTAGGGTCGAATCCACAAGAAGTGTAAAATAGCTTTCTATACCTATGTGTATTGAGATTTAACCAATAGTTAACCCATGATGCAAAATCTAAATAAAATTTAAAAGTAAATTGAGGGGGGTTGAATGGAAAATTTGTTAAACACAATTACAAAATAACACTAATATGAGGTTAAACAAGTGATAAGTAAATCAAATTGAGAGTAACCTTGGGGTTATGCTATCTAAGGGGTTATTTATGTATGGGTGATCAAAAGTTAGTCCAAGTTTTATTAAGGGTTTTTGATAGGCTAGATCTAAGCACTAAGAGCTAACTGTTCGATAAAACACTAAATTTCACTCATGGATTCTTTCAGATATATCATGAGAATGACATGTTCATCAATCCAATACCTCAAACTAGAATCCTTACTTTTAATTTGATGCTTATAAACATAGATAAATCATGAAACATCCCTATTTATAAGATAGCATCATAAAACAAACTAATTTGAATTGTAGTTCTCAATTCCTCGTAACCCATATCCCTCTTTCAAGAATGATATGTGATCCAAGTCAAATGGGGTTTTCACCCATTATTCTAAATTCAAACATTGAATAAGAGCAAAACCCAACATCATTAACTAATTATTGGGACTAATAATTAACACCCATGCTATATTAACTACCTAATTAAACATAACCCCAAGATAGGAATTTAGCTACTCATAAAATTAAGTAAAGGAAGTATACCCAAGTTGGAATTCAACGCATCTGTTGGAAACCAAAGCAAAAATAAATCTGAACTACAATTTTAATTCACAACAAAATATATATTGGACTAAACTCAACAATTGTTTTCTCCCTCAAAAATAAATTGGTCTCCTCTCTACAAATTGGAAAATTGAATGAAAGATCCCTAAAAATGTGAAAGGGTTTAGCCTTTTTTCCATTTGAGATTTAGCTCTATGAAATTCCTATTGATCCCCTGCAACTTTTTCATCCTTCTGTAATCGCCTCCCATTGGTTGAGATCGTGGTTTTGCAATTGCATAGCATCTATCTAGGATCGTGCTCTTTTGATTTTTATACTGATGGTGATCCAACCCTCAGTTTGCGATAACGGCATCTGAGGGTCACCTCCTAGGCCTGACCTTTAGCTCTTTTTCTCTTCTTGCCTCTTTACTTCTCTTCCAACCAATTCATTTTCATTAGATTTCCTACAAATTCACAAAAACTGGAAATTAATGCATTTCAATGAAGAATTAGCCTCTTATGAATAATTAGTTCATTGTAGTGTGGAAGAATTCGGATATAATTGAGTGGAAAATTTGTCACTCATCAACACCCCCAACTTAGGAAAAAAAAATTCCTCAAGCAACACTACTATATGCTCAATTAGACTAATCAACTTATAAGCCCATTCTTACAACCAAATGATCACCGTGATTTCGAACTCCATTTGCACCAACAATTAACCAACAAACATGGGAAGAAATTTTTATGCAACTCCTTTCAAAATCTATCACATTTTCAAGGATGCAAAAGACTTATATTGACGGTCAAGCAATAACTACTAACTCTCAAAAGCTGATTCTCTATAAATAGTGACTGAGCTACACTCTTTTGCCTCATTTTTGGAGTAAGACAACTTCACCAACCTTTATTAGTGTACATTCCTCCTTATGAAAGAAAAGTCCCAATACACCATAATCTCTATGATGTAACAAGGGAAAAATATGCAAGCACTCACTCTCAAAAAGAATTTCTCAATACACACAAGTATCATGCCACATGCTTGCCCTTATTTTCAATCTCTACTAACTCAAAAACACTTGGTTGAAGATCTAGAAGGACTTTCTAAATCTTGTAATGTATGACCAGGGAAAGGTAGGATAAAAATTTAGGATAAAAGTGAATATACCCTCCTTGAACTTCATTTAGAAAACCCTTAATCAAACTTTGGGTCATGATCCACTTCATTTATTCCTAATTCACACATGTGCCTTCCTTTACTATATTGGTTCACCCATATTTTGAAAGCATTTTCTTCGCATTTTTTTCCTTTATGTAATCTTATGTTTTTCCTTCTTTTGTTGGTTCCTTTGTTTTTCTCACTCATTATTATTCATTACTTTGATTTTAGGCACTCTTTTACAACACTGTGGCCAAAGATCAGCTCTTCTAAGATTCACCACCCCTAACTTAGGAAATTAGGCTCAAGTTTTACATTCTAGTTCAAGAAGGGTAGGGTTCAAAAGAGGAACAAAGTTTAAATGGTTCAAGGCTTGTAATACTATTTCCAAAGAATGGTTTAAAGTCTCAAAAGGGGAGACTAGGGATTTTATTCTATAATAGGTAGGCTTTTTAGGCTAAAGTGGTTTTTATGATTACAATGAAGGCCTGAGATTATTTATCCAACCATGTTTAATTAAGGTTATCTTTGAAAGATGAATGAGGAAAGTTCTATATGACAAGTATGCACGAGAATCCATAAACTAAGCTCACCTCACATGGCATACAAACTTTTCTATGAGGATCAATTGCATCTCCTATTTAAGGAAAAAGAAGTTAATTACCCAACACTACCTACTAAATAATTTAGAGTCACAAAAAGAGGTAAAGTGTTGTTACAAAATCATTCACATCCATGCCCTTAATTTTCACAAAAATTTTGAATGGGGGCAGGTGCTTGCTTCATATTTTACCATGTAAAATTAACTATTGTTGGCACCAAATCAAGCCATCATCTAACATTTGGGCTCTCACAAGGGAAAATAATATGGATACTCAGACTTTACCATAGGAATAATAGAAATCCCAAATCTAAGTTCCATGGGTACTGTAATACCCCGTACTTTTTCCTAGCTTGAAATTGTCCCAAGAATGTTAGAAGTTTTCTTTGAAAGATGAATCCACTTTTGTACAGATGAATTTTTTAAGATTTCACTTTATATCATGTGGGAAATTGAATTAGCTTTCCAATAATACCAATTTTATCTAAATCCGGTATTGGAGTGAAAAGTTATGGACATTTTATTGAGATCTGCCAGAATTGCCCAGATGCGACGGCCAGGTTAATAGAGTGTCGATCGAGCGACAGACCATCGCCTTGACCATCGCAGCCAAGGAAGTGAGGCAACCTTTTGGATAAGGTGCACTGTATAGGTTGAAGGACAGTTGAACTTGCCATGGACCATCATCCAAGCCATCGCTACGTTGGCAGTGAGTCCCTTACCTGGTCCACCTATAAATGTCGAAATGACGGACTGTCGATCCAACGACGGACCATCGCATGAGCCATCACAGGTTCCGCTCAGTTATTTTTAAGTTATTTTTAAAGGGGTTTTTTGGCCTTTTACCAACTAGTTATATACCTAGTAATATCCGACCAAGGCTCCTAAATTCATTTTTCTTCCACAATAGTAAAATTAGGGTTTTCTCCTTAAGAGAAATCCTTAAGCAATAAAATTTAAATCTTCTTCAAGAACTAAGAGATTCAAATTCTTCAAGTTCAATAACTTCAATAAACTCACTACCAGGTGTGCATAGTGTTCATTCATGGATTCCTTTCATCCATGAAGCCCAAGAATCTCTTTTCAAAGTTCAAGTGTATGGATTTATTTACGAATTTCATGTTGGGTTTGCTTTTTTTCATGTTAATAATGACCAATTGAATTCTAATCTATATTGGGTAATCAATTTTATGTGGAATTGATTAGTATAGGTGTAGATTTATGTGAACCTATGATTAAACCCTTGGATGATTAAATTAGAGTTGAATCATGATGTTTATTTGTTGCATAATATTGTCTACATATACTATGCTTACCATGTGTTTGATTAAATGCCTATGTGAAGGAGAAGTACCTAACTAGTATGATATTATGCAATCCTCATGTATGTACAAGTTTATGCATATCACATGTTTGATGAAATGCCTCAATAAATGAATTATGGATTGTGATGTTGGTCAAGTATTCAAGAAAGTCATGCTTTGTCAGTTTCTTTCCATCGAGTCCTGGGGGTACTTGTATTCGAAAATTTAGCTGTGTGCCTAGAGCCAGTGTCATGTTTTCATGATATCCTCAGTCAAGCCATGTTCAGTAGAATTTAGTTAGTCATGTGACTCATGAAAACTCAGAAATCCCAATAATCTCAGAAAGCTCAGTAATACAGAAATCTCAATAATATTCCGTTAGTCAACTGAACTCAGTTAACTCAGTCCAGTTGAGTTCAGTAATTCATGTATAGTGTCTATTCAAATGGGAATAGAAATTAGCACCGAGTGAACCCAAGGATGGGAACACACATTGTTAGATGAGGGTGTGATTCTTAAAAGTCATCCTTGCATTCCGAAACTATGTAGCCAGCATAGGTTGATACATCAACACTGTCAGATGAGGGTTGATGAGGTGGATAAGCACTGTCAGATAAGGGCCCCACCATTCTTTTTTGGGGACACTGTCAGATAAGGGTCACTCACAGCTTGTCCTTAATGGTGGCGCAGTATTGACACCCTTCTAATTGGGTTTACAGATTGGACCCTAACTCAGCTATAATGTATTATTTGGGGCATGTCGGTTAGATAACTACTTCCCACAATTTCAGCTATAAAATTCAGGACTGTCAGATACAGTTAACTCAGAATAGTATGAAACTCAGATAGTTCCATCAAATTCAGGACTATCAGATACAGTCTCTCATGTTATTAGTTATATCAGTCATCAGAACTTAGTTATCAGTCGTGTTAGTTATTAGTAAATTTATGTTATCACGATCTCAGCTATAGTTACTATGTATTCATGCATGCATCCTCATGTTCATATTAGTCAGTTAGTCAGTATTATTCATGCATATGATCCCAATGCATTCAACCTACCTCACATGTATACCAGTACATTCAAAGTACTGACGCATTTGTGCTATGGTGTCTTATACCATAGGTTCAGAGACACGAGCTCCAGAGCATAAGTAGATTCCAGTCTCAGCAGTCAGAGTTAGCAGTGAGTCCTCATCTTTCGAGGACATGATCGTTACTTTATTACCTCACTTATTTATTTATTAGTCAGAGTTAGTTGGGAAAATGTCCCATCAACTCCTTATTTAGATAGCTCAGTCATGATTTAGAGGTTTTTCAGACTATAGTATGTTCAAACAGTTTATTTCAGTTGTTTTGGGTATTTCATACCCCACCCGAATATTATATTTTTATCAGATATTATATCTCAGTGTTGAATTTTATGGCCTTTCAGTTCATGTTTCTGCATTATACAGTATATTATGCAGTATAAAGGCACAGATATTAGTCATGGGTTAGTTGGTGGTCCTTCGAGGACATGAGCACCATGTAATGTTTCGGGTACCAGATTCAGGGCATTACAGGTACTCAGACTTTTCCTGCATTTATAGCTTAAAAACCCAACAAGATGATTTTCCCTTATGAATGTCATCACTCAATATATCATAGAGAAAGGATTATCCAACACCACATTAAAATAGAAATAAAAAATTAAATGAAAAACAAAAGTGATTAATCCACAAATCATAGGCACCATCAAAATGCCCAATATTATAACCCAAATCAAATAATCCAAATAAGTCAAAAGTAAATCATCCAAATAAAATATAAAGCATCCAAATGAACATCTAAATAATACAGACCTTGAAATAAAATATAAAATAAATACGGAAATGGGCACCCCCAACCAAAAAGCTTGGAGTGTCCTCACTGCATATCATGAAAGCATAAAAAGAGTTAAAGAGGCTCCATAAAATTACATCAAGTGTTTTTGTCACTCACAATATCCTCATCGTCATCATTAGACTATGGATCATTATTATTTGTCCACGTAGCTAGTACCTCATCATTAGAATTTGCTCTCGAGGAAGAAAGCCTATCTCTAGGCTTCAAAACTTTCCACAAGCCCTTCTCCGCTTTCAACATGCAAGTGAAAAATTTGTCTATATTCTTCTCCCTTGTCCTTACCTTATGATAAGAATTTGGTAGCTCCGATGCGACCGTGCCAAGGAAGAGTAGGCCCACTCATGTCTGGATATGGTAGCCTTCTACACTTTTTGATTCGCTAAAAACCTCTCATAGTCGGTTTGTGCAACATAGGAATAGCGAGCGGTGAAGTTCTCTCCTTTCCCTATGGGCAATCTAGAAAAAAGATCCTAGACCACTCGTATCTCACTTGAGAGCTCCTCAAATAGCCCAGCTATAGATGGACTACAAAAGTCAATATAGTCATCTACTAACTTGCCCAAGTCAATCATTCTTTTTTGCCTATTGAAATAGCACCCTCGCTACATATCTTCAATAGGTAAATTATTGTCTTCAAGGAAATTCAGTTATCTCTCAGGTACTTCTCTACCTCAGTCCTTTTTCATAACTCCGTGACCAAAGATAGAAATATGAGCATTGGGCCACCTCGGTTCTTAAAGTGTCTAATCACAAAAATCATAAATCGACCTACATTTAAATAAATATTGTCCAAGAGGAAGGCTACCATCTAAGCTCACATAACAGGGACATAAGTCATATTAGTGGATAGAGAAGCACAACTACAGATGATAGTTAACAATATTAAAGCCTCAGCCATGAACTTATTCAAATATCTTTCTATTTTTGTGGAAACCCATGGGACTTCTCTTCCTGGGAACATTTTTTCAATCAACTATCTTCCTAGAGCATAGTCCATGGCCTAATAATCTATCTTGTCAATATCTGGCAGCCCATATACATCATTGATTTGTTCGGCCCTAAAATAAACTTCCTTGCCCTGAATCCTCATAATTGGGTCGGAGATGGACATTACACTCACATTTGTGCAGAATTCCTTAACCCAATGCTCATTGGCACAATATGTATTTGGGGCAAAGCACCTCCACCCATCTGCTACTAGACTCTCATGAAAGGCCAAGAGCTTCTCGGGAACTTTTTCCAAGGATATGACCCACTTAGGAGCAACTTCCTCCTGGAGATGTTCGCATAGTAAACTGTCTGACACGAAGGGGCCATGAATCAAATTTGATCATAATCTATCATCTTCAGTTTAAAAGACCTGAAAATAGCACAAAACATTGACAATCAATATCATCATGTGAAAAGAATGTTATGCGACATAGTTAAGCTAAATAAATTATTCTTGGGTCAAATTTAGGCTTAAAATTCAAGAGTTTGGACAGGCCTGACTGACAACTCTCAGATGCCGAGATCGTAGGGTAATGGATTGCAATCGCGGTAGTGTAATCACAGTCTCGTGACCACGATTATGGTACCAGAGGCTGGAGGCCTAGAATGATTCACAACCGAAAATGCCAATTTTCTATACCAATTTGTATTCCTAAAAGAAAATGACATGAAAAACATGAAAGACAATTCCTAAACACTCAATCATGCCCTTTTACCTTGAAAAACTATCAATGAACTCATTCTGTCATTTTACCAAATACTTCATATGAACCTAAATTTTATCCTAATTTTGAACTATTTTGGGTACTAAACACTTCCCCAATGATGTGCAAACCAAAAACAATAGCTACCACACCACACAATATATATTAGACGCTAATTAAGCAAACATAAACAATTTAGGCCATTGTCCTAAACATACATTCTAAGGCATAACTTAAATATTAAAGAATAGATTAAAAGAACATACCATAGATTAAAAGAACATACTAGATGGTAGGATGCAAAAGAAGATGCCTATCACTTAAGAGAATATTCATTTTGATGTAAACTTAAAGATTTTTGGGTATTCCAAAGAAGTTGAGTCTGGGAGTTATTTTGAATATAGTTCTCATTTTAAAATTGCCACAATCATGATCATGGTAATAGAATCACGATCTCAATGGGGGCACTATGATTATTGTACACTTCCGTTATTGCTACACCTGAGACTTGGTTGAGTCAAGTTGAGTCTCATGTCACGATCACAATCTAGGTGTCACAATCGCGACACCTGAGTCCATATTTATATCCCCTATTTTTCATCTGTTCCACCTTCACTCAACTCCACTTCACCTATTATCTTTCAATTTCTCAAAGGCACCTTCAGATTGCCACAATTACATGGATTAATAAAAACAAGCACAAAAACTACTTTAATAGTTAAAATGAAAAGGATACAAGCCAAATTCATGGAAATAATAGGTTGCCTCCCATCTATCACCATATTTTACATTATGGCATAAAATTCATCTATCATCATGTTGGATCCTTGAGGTGTGGTGAACCAAGATCTATTTCCTCATCTACAACATCTATCACAGACACTGTTTGTAACTCCATTGGTTGTTTTTCAGTTTTTCACACACAAAAAGAGACTTTATTAGCATGTACCCAAAACTTCATCTCTCCATACTATATATCAACTTGAGTCTCCCAATTTATAAAAATGGTCTCCTGAATATGATTGGTATCTTATGATCAATATCACAATAAGGACTACAAAATCTGCCAAAAAGATAAATCAGTCAATCTTAACAAATACATAATACAATATTCCCATTGATTTAGTAATTGAATGATCCACCATCAAGAGTCTCATGGTGGTAGGTGTAGGAGAACCGATCCTAGACTTTGATGCATAACATATGGAATCAAGTTGATATTAGCCCCAAGGTCACATAATGCCTTTTTAAATTTGTGTGTCCTAATGGTGCAAGGAATTATAAATGCACTCGGGTCTTTCTTTTTTTTCACCATGGCATTTAGCATGATAACACTACAACTATGTGTCACTTCAGTAGTTTCACAATCCACAAATTACTTTTTTGACATCAAGTTCTTCATTGAATTAATATACTTTGAAATCTCCTTAAGAGCTTCTAATTATGTCATATTAATAGAGAGGTTGGTAATTTTTACAAGGAAATTTTTGAACTTAGAATTGTCATCTTTCTTCCTTAACCTTTGTGGAAAGGGTGGAGGAATTTTCATTTGGGAAAATGTAACGCTTTGAGGTTCATCCACCTTTTGTTCATCACCATTAATCACTTTAGTAGTTTGTTCCTCATCATTATTCTCTTGATCTAGCATTTGTTAATCATCATCTACTTCATGAGACTTCGGAGCACTATCACTTGGCATTTTGTACCTCTTCCTATTGCACATGCTTGTTCATCAAGAGACTTTTAATAAACCTCAACTACATTTTCCTCATAATTTATACCACTTCTAGTGATGATTTCTATAACATAGGCATCATTCATAGGATTGACCATCATGTCACTAGGTATATCTCCTTTTGGCCTAGAATTGAATTGGATTGAAATTTGGCCTATTTGCATCACTAATTACTTGACGGAAGACGAGTGAAATGTGACTGTTTGGTTTAATTGAGAGAAGTCACTTTTTATTTCCCTTATCATTTTGTACATTCCTTCAACATGAATCAAAATTTGGTAAAGGACATCTTTAGTTTTAAATTTTTTTGAGTCCACCAAGCTTAATTCCTTGTACTTAACACAATCATGAGGGGGACATATCTATTATATCCTCTCTCCTTGTCCCTTACATCTCAATTTCTATTACTCCCTCTATCGTTCCATTCACGATCCCAGTCTTGGTTATTCCAACCTTGATTTCTTTCTTGCCTTTAGTAGGCAGGGAAGGAACCCCTTCGGATAGTTTGCCAAGAACCTTATCTCTTCAACGAGTACCTTAGCTTCATCCTTATAATAAATTTAGACACTTTTTAAGGCAAAGAATCTAATAGATTTTATTGGTGCTCCCATCATGTGTTTAGTAAGGAGATATAATTGGGTCATCACATTGGCCAAATTTTCATCACTTTCTTTGTTCTTCTTTCTTTGCTCTTTGTTTACATAAGATGTGACGGAAGACCCTATGGTTACTTTGGAGTCCTGGGTATGCAACCCTCTATTTTGTCTTTTATCTTGGTCATGAAACTTCGATGCAACCCTATAGGATAACTTGACAAGACACCCTCTAGATTCGTATCAACCATAATTTTATTCAATTGGACTAATGCTCGATAAAATATTTGGAGAAGCATCTTCTCTAACATTTTATGGTTTACGAATTGCGTGATTTTTTAATATAACTTTTTCCATACATCATATAGGGGCTCACCACTAAGTTGACAAAAAATTATGATTTCATCTCTTAGTTATAGCATTCTAGACTGGGGGAAATATTTATACAAAAAGGCCTCTATAAGTGTGACCCAAGATGTAATAGACCCGGCGAGTAGAGATCTCAACCATAAAATAGCCTCCCCATTAATGAGAATAGGAAAAACCTCAACTGAATTGACTATTGAGTAATATGGGCAATATAAAACATGGCGCATATCTCAATTAAGTTTTCAAATATAAGTTGGCACCATCGTGTGCTTGGCCCTCAAATAGACCTTTTATTTAAAACATATAAAGTATTACACTTGGGACATAGAGTACCTTATTTCCCTTGGCCAGTGAGATATGGATGGCACTAGCATTCCCTACATGATTAACATGATCTTTATCATCGAGGTGTCAATCAAATGAGATGGCATTGCTACTATTATGGCCCATGGTATTATGGATACTATTGAAATCACCTATCCCAAGACAAAAATGACAAACAATGTTAAAAAAACACCACGAGTAACCCAAAGTTACTAAGAAAACCACATAAGTGAAAACTATATCTCACTCACAAGAGACAACATATTTGATAATGCTTGACTTACACAATCATTTCGATGCAAGGCTACCATTATAAATATATCCCCAAAAAGAGTCTGGGTTTAATCCATAAGGATTGTAAAATCTCTTTCAATGCCTATGTGTGTTGAAAGTTAACTAAGAGTTAAGCCATAATGTGAAATCTAAACAAAATTTAAAAGTAGATTGGAGGGTTTTTACTGGAAACTTTGTTTAAAATGATTACAAAATAACACTAATATGATGTTGAACAAGTGATAACTAAATAAAGTTGAGATAAACCTTGGGGTTATGCCATCTGAGGGGTTATTCATGTATTCCTTCTCAAAAGAACTACACAGTGACTAAACAAGAGTTGTTGGCAATGGTTTTTTTCCTTTGAGAAATTTTAGCCTTACTTGAATGGGATAAAGGTAGTTGTGCACATAGATCATGTAGCATTGTGTTACTTGATTTCAAGGAAAGACACAAAACTTATACTTATTAGGTGGGTACTTTTGCCACAAGAATTAGATTTTGAAGTCAACGATAGAAAAGGCATTAAGAATCAAGTTGCAGATCACTTGTCTAGACTTTAGGAGGAAGCTATGCAGAAAACTTAAGATAGGCTTAAGATTGATGACAGTTTTACATATGAGCAATTTTTGACAGCTTCCTAAGATCTAATTCCATGTTTGAAGATTATGCAAATTATTTGTCCAGTGATGTAATCCCAAAAGATTTTTCCTTCCAAAAAAGAAAGAAGTTCAAGCATGAGGTAAGGAAATTTTTCTGGGATGAGCCTTGTTTATTAAAAATATGTGCGGATAGTCTTATTTGTGGATACATACCTGAGGTGGAGATGATTAGTATACTTGAGGCTTGTCATTCTTGGCTAGTTAGGGGTCATCATGGCGGAACCTGCACAACCAATAAAATCTTACAATGTGGGAATTATTGTCCAATAATCTACAAAGATGCAGATGATTTTTCTTCTGTTTGTGATCGATGCCAATGCCAAGGTAATATATCTAGATGACATGAACTTGCTATGACTCCTATTTTAGAATTGGAATCATTTGATGCATAGGGTATAGATTTTATGGGACCTTTTTTTAGTTCATTTAGCATAAAGTATATACTTATGGTTGTGGATTATGTATCCAAATTGGTAGAAGCAGTTGTTCTTCCCAATAATGAAGAATATAGTGTCACTGTATTCCTAAAATAAAGTATCTTATCTCAATTTGGAAAACCATGTGCTATCATTAGTGATGATGCATAACATTTTTGTAATCATTTATTCAAAAGTCTAGTTGAGAAGTATGAAGTGCAACATAAGGTAGCAAAACCTTATCATCCGCACACTAGTGGAAAAGCTGAGGTGTCCAATAGAGAAATCAAATCTGTATTGGCAAAGATAGTAAATGTCAATAGGACTAATTGGTCATGAAAGTTAGATGATATATTATGGGCATACCGAACATCACTCAAGACTCCATTTTGTACTTTACCCCATCAGCTAGTGTATAACAAGGCTTTTCCTTTGTCTGTTGAGATTGAACATATAGCACCATGGGCCTTGAAGAAGCTTAATTTTGAGTGGAAAGATATAGCCAAATCAATATTTAACAAGCTGAATGAGTTGGATGAATTCTGACTTCGGGCTTATCCAACTTAGCCATACCGTGCTGTGAAATTAAATCAATCTATATGTTGGAGGCAACCCAAGTTTTGAATTTATTTATAGGGTAATATGTTTGTTTAGTGTGCAGGGCTAAAGATTGCAGAAAAGATCCCAAAAAGTTCAAGATTTAGGTCATACGGACTCTTCACAAGTCGTATCTTAATGGTATGACTCATAAGTAAGAGTCGTAAGTACCTACGAGACTATGAAGATTAAGGTAAAAGCTTTCGAAGTCTTTACGACTCTCAGAATGAGTCTTACCCTTAAGGTATGACTTATCAAATTGAGTCGTATCTACTTCATAACCCATGTAAGGTTCCAGGTCTTTACTAGTACAAGATAATACTCACAAGCCTGGGTATGAGTCTTACACATGACTCATACCCAAGCTTATCAGGTCGGGGTCACTAGTCAACGCAACCTAGACTTTGATTAAAAAGAAAAAAGGGAACCTAATACGAGCACCTAAAAGCCAAATAGTTTATAAAACCAAAATAACTTCATTTTGGTCGAATTTCAAGCTTCCAAGCCACGAAATCACTATGAATCACATACCAACTTGCTCGAATTCTCTCACATTGCACGAATTGAGCACAAAAGTGGGGATTGTAATGCTTTGTTGTAATTGTGTGGTTTTAGATATATTTAGAATGTAATGCTTCACAATGTTAAGGGTAATTTGGGAAATTTGAATTAGAGTCAACTCTAAAGTTAAACTTCTGTGTTGTAGTAGATACAAGACACTTTATGACTCGTACCCACAATTAAGGTCATAATAAGACTCGTACCCATTGAAAATATAGAAGTCTAACAAAGTTTGAATTCTGGTATGGGTAAATCTAGCCTAAATGAGTCGTACCCAACCCATATGTACAAGTAAGTCGTAAGGACCTGGAAAGAGGTCATGATTTAGGATTTTGTTTCTAGACTGCTTATGAGTGGTGGTAACAAGTTGTACCTTGTCTAATACTAATTAGGAGGAATCATATTCAGGCCAGTAAACACCCACGTACACACTGAGTATCATATGACTAAGCCATATGACTCGTACCTACTCAATAAGGTAAGTACCGCCTACTCGTACCCTAAACTGAACTTGCACATTGCTATTTATTTTCTAATTTTTGATTTATTTTATTTATTTACTTACTAATTAATTTATAATTTTAGGTACCATGCCTCTAAAATATATTTCTTTTTCAAAACAAACGGCCACGAAGGGAAAGAATAATGCACCATCCTCAAGTTCTAAATCCACAAAGTCATCGAGTAGTAGTGATTATGTGGTTAAGTTTCCAGTGAAGGGACAAGCTAACCCAAGGAGTAAAAGACCTACACGGGGCAAGAAAGTAGCATCCTCAGAGGACTCACCTCCAAAAGAAATAAGGAGAAATAACCCAACTACCTCCTATCCTCATTCATCTCTACCTTCAAAGGTGGATGAAAAAGTTGAATCTAGTTCTGAGGCAGAGAGTTTAGAAAATGCTTCAAAAGAAGTTGATATGCCTCAAATTAATGTACAACACCCTTCACTAGACATCACACCCGATCCAGTGCCCATCATTGGGGTTCCCCCATATGAAGTCTACATATAATGATGGCCTGAGCAGACTCGAGAATGGAAAAATCAAAAAGAACCTGTATCTCGGGAGACTCTTGATTACAACTAGTATGGCATAGTTGCTCAAGTTTGAGTATAAGTCAGACAGTATAGGTTTGAGTGAATGACCAAAGCACCCGATAGGTATATTTCTATGCTAGTCTAAGAGTTTTATGCGGCGTACAAGGGAGATCTGCAATGACAGTATCCAAAGGGTTAGATGTTGAGAGGTGGAGACCCCTTTCCTTCATTGTTCATTTGTGTTATACAGGTTGATATCTCTTCACGTATTATTTCCAGATTTATACAAACCAAATTATTATCCTCTGATAAACACTGGTGAAATAGATTATCATCTAGAGGAGATGAAAAAAATTTCTCAAAAGCAAATGGGGTCGGATGAGAAGCTAGGTATTTTTGGTGGATTGCTAGTCAAATAGCGTCGAACGGTGAGAACGCAGTGTAGGTAGTTGGTGGCTTGGGTGTCACCTTAAATAAGATAAAGAAGAATATTCTTAATTTTTAGGCCAAAGCATGGTGGACGTTTTCCCAACACAAGCTTTGTCCCACCATTGAGGACAATGTGTTGAGTCCAGTTCGGGCAACTTTGATATTCGTGTTTATAGGCTGCTTTGAGTTTGATATAGGAGAGTTTCTATCTTGAGATATGAGAAATCGAGCTTTAGGGGCTGAGAAGTCGCTGCTGGAATACCCCTATTTGATTATCCAATTGTGTTTGGCTGTGGGGGTATAAGAACCCCCAGGTACCAATTACATGATATAGGCCACGAACACTACATATTTGGGCCTGATCAGAGATGCAACCAACCCATTGGTAAGGAAGGCAAGGTAATGAGTCGATATTCTTGTTGATATGTATAGAAGTAAGACTAAGGCTGCCGAAATTCAGAGATGGAAACAGAGATCGAGCACCAGGCTCTAAGTCTCAGGGCAGTGTCATCAGTGCCTGAACTAATCCCCTGTGTCAGACTTGTGGTAACAACCAAAAGGGTACCTGTAGAGCTAGTAGCAATGTTTGTTTTGGTTATGGCAATCCAAGCCACAAGATTAGAGAGTGTTAACAGTCAGGTCTACAAAGTCAGCAAAATTGTTCCACAGCCCAGTCCGATCACTAAAATTAGCAAGGGGCCGCTTCCAGTGCTACTAGTGGGCAACGCCCAAACAGACTCTATGCCCTTCAGACCCAACAGGATCAAGAAAATTCTCCTGATGTCATTACAGGTACGTTGCAGATTTTTCATGTTCACGTTTATGCTTTGCTAGATCCAGGTGCATCCTTGTCTTTCGTTACTCCTTATATAGCAGGTAATTTCAAAATAATCTAGAAATTTTAGCAGAGCCCTTTTCAGTCTTTACCCCAGTGGGTAAAACCATCATAGCTCATCGGGTATACAGGAACTGCCTGGTTATGATATTTCAGAAAGCCACATCAGCAGATTTAGTTGAGTTAGAGATGACTGATTTTGATGTCATTCTCTGTCATGACCTAAACCAGGTATTGGCCGTGATGAGCATTTCAAACCAAAGAGGCCCAAAACACCCCTATCTGTCTGGTAATCATGCACCTAATTCATATGATCAAAGTAATGTGGGAAAAACAAAATAATTCAGAAACATGGTCATAAATATGAAAAGAAACAATAATAGGGAGATAAGGTTTTCCCCAACATCAATCAACCTCTAAACAACTGTCTACGAAAATCTCTAACAAATGACTGAGTCAAGTAACCGTATATAAACTGGGACAAGGCCCCCAGTAGACCCCAAAATTGAATATAAGTTAAAAGGACTACAGGACATAAGACCTTCCGAAACATAGAAGGCTCACCACTTGTCTCTGCAACTCTGTTTGAATGATCTACTGATTCTCTTAACCCCTAGACTGGGCCTCTGAACCTTTGAGGTTAGAGATGGGAGGGTGTCAGCACAAAAGTACTGGCACACAGAGATATCAAAACAAAATATAATATTTCTAAAAAATATAGTTGAGAGCCATTATAAAGCAATTTCGTATCAAATCATTTGAAAACACATAGGCGTAATGCAATAGTTTCTCAACAACAATGAAATGCAACTGAGCTAGTTGGAATACCTTACATGATTTACACTAACGGTCTAATGTAATACCCTGCATATTTCTAAGCTAGGAAGTGAATAAGTATTCTTACATATGAAATCTCCTATCCTGTGATTCATACTTGAGTACATGACTTACAATGAATTTCCTAGTGATACGATAGCTTATGATCCATTAAGCATGTTCATAAGAGTCACTTAAGGTAAACAAGCTAAGAGTTTTTGAATCCATCAAGTTTTAGTGTTTGATTTTTCAAGGGTCATCTTTGAATGATTATAAATCGATTTTAATGTGGTATTTTGGATTATTTATACCCACCAAATTGTAGAGAATCGAATTAGCATTCCAACAATACCAATTTCGCCTTAATCTAATACTTGAGCGAAAAGTAATACCCATTTTCGTGAGAGACAGTAAGCATAGGCGATTGGTTAGGCGCCGCTCAACCCAAGCATAGGCGATCACTTGGGCGCCGCCTAAGTTAATTCCATGTGTCAAAAACACTCCTTTTTGAGTTATTTTAAAGGTAATTAAGTCTTTAAATACTCCTTACACGTCCCTAAACTTAACCCTACGAAATATATATCTTCTAAACATAGTGCAACCCTAATTTCATCTCAAATCTTATCATCCAAGAGCACTAAAGGAGGAAAAAACTAGGGTTGCACAATTAAGCTTGAAGATCCAATTACAAGGAAATTCCTTCATCAATCATCAAGAATCTTCCTTCTAAGGTATGCGTAATGTTCACCCACAGATTTCTTTTGTCCGTGGAATTCAAGAATTAATCTTTGAAATACAAAATCTTGGTTGATTGTGGTGATATGATCATACCCATGTTGATGCTTGTTTGTTTTGCTATATAATAGTATGTGTGAGTTGATTTATGGATCTCTTTCATCCATAAAGCTCAAAAACCCTCTTTTTCATTATAAAGTATGATTTCTATATTGTTGGGCGTTGATGATCATGTTGTTGATATTGGGTGATTCTCAAGATGAAATATTTATATGTTTTTTTGAATTTCATGATATCATATAAGTTGAAAATATGTAAATTTGGTTGTTCATGATGTATAATTTTATGATTTCACCTATGCTTAATATGTGCATGTAAGGTGTTTGATAAAATGCCTAAGAAACTAGAAATCATGCAATATAGCTAAATTGTGACTAAGTGAAGGATTCATGATATGCCCTTACGTTCCAATGACTTTTATGTTGATAATGTGCCTTGTAAATGTTGTTGGAATACTCATGAACTATTCCTATGAGATTATTCTATGTTTACTTGCAAATCCTACTTATGAACAAGATGTATGATAGCCATGTAATCCACATGAACTACCATTCTATTATGTGTTGCCAATATGATTATGCAATGAACATGATATTAAGATTGTGCAAGTACTTCCATGTGATATGAAATCCTTTCCATGCAATACATTGTTGATAACCATGCTTAGTATGAGATCCCTACTTATGATATTATAAATTATGGACTCTACTCTTATGATCAAGTCAGTCATGTGTGCAATTTCCTTCCATCGAGTCCTGGGGGTACTTAAACCTAAAAACTATAGTTGTTTGCCTAGATCCATGTCATGTTTCACGATATCCAAACTCAAGCTATGATTCCATAGACTTCAATCAGTCATGTGATTCAGGAAAACCTCATGATCTTAGTCAGTTGTCAGATATTAGTAACATTCTGCCAGTCAACGGAATTCAGTAAGATTAAGTCATGCACAGTCAGTTATTCATGTCCAGTCCCTCCAGATAGGAATAGAGGTTAGCACCGAGTGAACCCAAGTATGGGAACTCACCCACCAGTTCAGGGTGTGATTCTTAGTAGTCATCCTTGTATTCCAAACTATGTAGCGAACATAGGTTGAGACATCTTAACCCGTCAGATTAGGGTTGATGAGGTGGCTTAACCCGTCAGTTTAGGGCTCCCACCATTCTCATTGAGTACCCGCCAGATAATGGTCACTCATAGGCTGTCCTTACCCGTGGCACGGTATTGACACCCCTCTATTCGGGGTAGAGATTGGACCCCAGCTTAGCCATAACAGCATACATGGGGTATGTCGGTTAAACACTACTTCCCACAATTTCAGTATCAATCTCAGTAAAAGAACTCAGGGCATTTTTCAGATTTTAGTATATACAGGAATGTCAGATACAGTCGTCCATGTTATCAGTTTCAGTATCAGTCATGACAGCTATCAGTGAACCATGTATTAGCTTACAGGTTATGCTATCATGTATTCACGGTCCCAGTTTCTATATATGTGTGTTTGTACTCCTACGTTCATAATAGTCAATCAGTGTTGTTCATATATGAAATCCTTTAGTTTAGCCTACCTTCCTCGTATACTCAGTACTCTAGTTATACTGACGCATTTGCGCTATTGTGCTTTCTTTTCATGTTACACCATAGGTTTCGAGACACGAGCTCCAGCCCAGCAGTAGCGGTACTATTTCATTCGCAGAGACACAGTGAGTCCTCATTGATTTGAGGATAGTATGATTTGATTTATTTATTTATTTCTTCAATTCAATTTTACGGAGTTAGTTAGAGACATGTTCCTTCAATTTCTTATTCAGATAGTTTAGAGGCTTTTAGATTTATGTTCAGATTTACGTTCAGATTGAGTTGTTTTGGGTATTTTCACCCATATGATTGTATTTAGTTGAACCTTATGGCCTTACAGTTCTATGTATTCCGCATTATTATATCCTGATTTTTGGTATACAGGTACAGATATCATTCATGGGTTAGATTATGGTCCCTCAGGGTCATGAGCATCGTGTAGCATTCCGGTTCAGCGAATTGGGGTGTTACAAACTTGGTATCAGATCCTAAGGTTCAATAGAGTCCTAGAAAGTCTGAAAGCCGCATCTAGTAGAGTCTTGTACATGGGTATGTTGCGCGCCACATTTATGTGCGGGAGGCTATAAGATGTTTTAGGAATAGTCCCCTTTCTTCTTTATTCATGTCATGCTAGTGAGCATAATCATAAGTTAAACTCTCAGTCTAATCCATTCTTCTCTTATTCCAGACCATGGCCCCAAAGAGAAGAAACCAGCTAGCTCCTCAGCCTGAAGATCCTTTGGGCGAACATGTTTCCCATGCAGAGTTTAGAGCCGCATTTACCACACTTGCTCAGTCCATGGCTGCATAAAATGCACAGCCACCAGTCATTTCGGCCAATCCAGTGGCCACTCCCAAAGTAGCTAGGGTTTGGGACTTCACCCGGATGAACCCTCCATTTTTCCATGGGTCTAAGTCTGATAAGGACCCTCAGGAGTTCATTGACCAAGTCCAAAAGGTCATCGACATCATGGGTGTTACTTCTATTGAGAGTGCTGAGTTAGCCGCCTACCAGTTACAGGATGTTGATCATGATTGGTACAAACAGTGGAAGTCTGAGAGGTTAGATAATACAGGCCCTATCAAGTGGGAGGAATTTGTCACGGCCTTCTTAGATAGATTCTTTCCCCAAGAGCTGAGGGAAGCCAAAGTTCTTGAGTTCATCAACCTCAGGTAGGGGAATATGACGATTAAGGAGTATTCTCTCAGATTTACTCAGCTATCCAGGTATGCTTCTCATGTGGTTGCAGACAATAGATCTAAGATGAGCAAGTTCGTGTCAGGGATCAACGATAGCATGTAAATGAGTATAGGTCTGTGTGGTTGATCGGTGATATGACCTTAGCCAGACTCATGACCCATTCTCAGCAAGTAGAAGAGCAGAAGTTTAAGACTAGAGAGAGGCAGAACAAGAGAGCAAGGTCAGGTAATTTCAACTTTCCTCACCCCAAGTCAGATGGAGGAAACCGTTCACAGTTTTTCTCCAAGTCTGCCGTTCCAGCTCCTTCTTCTGCCAGTGCTCCAGTGCCGAAATTTTGAGACGGCAATAGAAACAAAGTGCCAGGCTCTAAATCTCAGGGTAGTGTTAGCAATGCCTGAATGAATCCCCTTTGTCAGACTTATGGTAAGAACCACAAGGGCATTTGAAGAGCTGGTAGTGATGTCTGTTTTGGTTGTGGCAAGCCAGGCCATAGGAATAGGAAGTGTTGGCAGTCAAGTCTTTAGGGTTAGAAAAATCATTCTACAGCTTATTCCAGTCGCTCGAACCAGCAGGGTGCCATTTCTAGTGCTACCAGTGGGCAACGCCCAAATAGAATCTATGCTCTTCAGTCCCGGCAGGATCAGGAAAATTCTTCTAATGTCGTTACTGGTACGTTACAGATTTTCCATGTTTATGTTTATGCTTTGCTAGACCCAGGTGCATCTTTGTCTTTTGTTACTCCATACATAGCAGGCGATTTCGTAATCAGTCCTGAAGTCCTAGCAGAGCCCTTCTCATTCTCTACCCCAATGGGTAAAACTATCATAGCCCAACGGGTATACAGGAACTGCCCAATTATGATACCTCAGAAATCCACATCACCAGATTTAGTGGAGTTAGAGATGACTGATTTTGATGTCATTCTCGATATGGATTGTCTTCATTCCTTCTATGCCACAGTCGACTGCAGAAACAGGATAGTTCAGTTTCAGTTCTCGAATGAGCCCGTCCTAAAGTGGAAGAGTCGCATTTCAGCATTCAAGGGTCAACTTGTTTGCTACCTTCGGGCAAGGAAAATAATTTCTAAGAGGTGTGTGTATTGTCTCATGCATGTTAAAGATTCCAGTTCTGAATATCCCAGCCTCAAAATAGTCCCTGTTGTTAATGAATACTCAGATGTCTTTCCTGAAGATCTTCCAGGCATTTCTTCCGAAAGGGAAATAGACTTTAGCATAGACCTTCTTCCTGATATTCAACCTATTTCTATTCTACCATACAGAATGGCACCAACAGAACTCAAGGAACTGAAAGATCAGTTGAAGGATTCTTAGATAAAGGATTCATCAGACCCAACATTTCCCCATGGGGTACGCCAGTATTATTTGTGCACAAGAAAGATGGTTCTCTCAGGATGTGTATTGATTACCATCAACTCAACAAGGTCATGGTCAACAACAATTATCCTCTTCCCAGGATTGATGATCTATTCGACTAACTTTAGGGTGCCAGTTACTTCTCCAAGATAGACCTTAGATCAGGCTATCATCAGCTCAGAGTTAGAGAATGTGACATTCCGAAGATAGCTTTCCGTACTCGGTATGGTCACTTTAAATTTTTAGTCATGTCATTTAGTCTTACCAATGCCCTTACAGCTTTTATGGATTTGATGAACCATGTATTCAAGCAGTACTTGGACATGTTTTTCATAGTCTTTATAGATGATATTCTGGTCTATTCTCGCATAGAGCGTGATCATGCAAACCATCTCAGGATTGTTCTTCAAACTCTCAGGGATCACCAGTTATTTGCTAAGTTCAGCAAGTGCAAATTTTGGCTAAGATCAGTAGCATTCCTTGGCCATATTATTTTCGGTGATGGCATTAGAGTAGATCCTCAAAAAACTGAGGCAGTAAAAAACTGGCCCAGACCCGTATCTCCATTAGATATTAGGAATTTCTTGGGTTTGGCTGGTTATTACAGACGGTTTGTCAAGGGATTTTATTCTATTGCATCTCTCATGTCCAAATTGACTCAGAAGAAGATTAAGTTTCAGTGGTCAGATTCATATAAGAAGATCTTTCAAGAGTTGAAGACTCGACTCACCTTCGCTCCAATTCTAGCTATTCCAGATGGTTCAGATGGTTTTTTAGTCTATCGTGATATATCCAAAGTGGGTTTAGGTTGTGTCCTCATGTAGCATGGTAAGGTAATAGCCTACGCCTCTAGACAGTTAAAGTCACATGAAAAGAATTATCCTACTCATGATCTTGAGTTAGCAGCGGTAGTTTTTGCCTTGAAGATTTGGAGACATTATCTCCATGGAGTTCATGTAGATGTCTTAACAGATCATAAAAGCCTCCAGTATGTCTTTTCCCAGAAAGATCTCAATCTTTGCCAGAGAAGGTGGTTAGAGCTCTTGAAGGATTATGAAATGAGTGTTCTTTATTATCCAGGCAAGGCTAATGTTGTGGCCGACGCTCTCAGTCGACTTCCATGGGTAGTATTTCTCACGTTGAGGATAGTAAGAAAAAAATGTCTCAGGAGATCCATCAGCTTGCCATACTAGGCGTTTACTTAGCCGATTCTTCAGAAGGTGGTGTATGTGCTCATAGTAGTTCAGAGTCATCTCTAGTTTCTGAGGTGAAAGAGAAATAAAATAGGGATCCTAGCCTTGTCAAGCTCAAAGAGTCAGTTCAGAATCAAAAAGTTGAGGTTTTCTCCCAAGGGGGAGATGGTGTTCTTCGTTGTTAGGGTCGTCTATGTATTTCAGGTGTAGATGAATTGAGGCAGTGAATACTTACAGAAGCGCATGGTGCACGATACTCTATTTATCCAGGGGCCACTAAGATGTACCGCGACATGCGGGAGAGTTATTGGTGGAGTGGGATGAAGAGAGATATTACAGAGTTTGTGGCTAAGTGCTCTACATGTCAGTAGGTTAAGATAGAGCATCAGAAACCTAGTGGTTCCATGCAAGAGTTCACCATTCCTACTTGGAAGTGGGAAGAAGTTAACATGGACTTCATGATGGGTTTGCCTAGAACTCGTCATCAGCATGATTCAGTTTGGGTCATTATAGATAGAATAACCAAGTCAGCTTATTTCCTTCCTGTTCGTACTTCTTATTCCGCCGAGGATTATGCCAAACTCTATATCAGGGAGTTAGTCAGATTACACGGTGTTCCACTTCACTTCTCACTTTTGGAAAGCATTTCAAAAGGGTCTCGGTACCCAAGTCCATCTCAGCATAGCATTTCATCCTCAGACAGATAGTTAAGCAGAGAGGACCATTCAGACTCTTGAAGATATGCTAAGGGCGTGTGCAATTGACTTCAAGGGAAGTTGGGATGACCACTTGCCTTTGATTGAATTTTCATACAATAATAGCTATCATTCTAGTATTCAGATGGCTCCATTCAAAGCTCTCTATGGTAGGAGATATAGATATCTGATTGGTTGGTTCAAAGTTAGTAAGGCCTCAATCATAGGTCCTGACTTAGTATTCGACACCTTAGAGAAAGTTCAGTTGATCAGAGAGAGACTCTGGGCTGATCAGAGCTGACAGAAGTCCTATGTAGATGTTTGTAGAAAGGATCTCGAGTTTGAGGTCAATGACTATGTCTATCTTAAGATCTCTCCCATGAAGGGAGTGAAGAGGTTCGGCAAGAAAGGGAAATTCAGTCCCCGGTATGTCAGTCCCGTCAGAATTCTTTATTTCTTCGGAAAGGTAGCTTATGAGCTTGAGTTGCCTTCAGATCTAGCCTCAGTCCATCCTGTCTTCTATATCTCTTTTCTAAAGAAGTGCATAGGTGACCCAGTAGTTGTTGTCCCTATTCAGAGCATCGACATTCAGAACAGCTTCTCTTATGAAGAGATTCCAGTCAAAATCTTAGATTATCAGACTCGTAGATTGAGGAACAAAAAAGTCCTACTAGTCAAGGTTCTTTGGCAAAATCAGTCTCATGAGGGAGCTACTTGGGAAGCAGAAGCAGACATGCGTACCAAGTATCCTCACCTCTTCCTTGCCAATTTAGATCAAGCTCAAGGTAACAGTTCTCCTTAATCTTATTCAGTATCACATTCATGTTTTCAGTATAAACTTGGTACTTATTAACCATTTCATACTCAGTCATGCATTCATGTGTTAGTTGTCCGTCCATCAGATATGCACTAGTTTAGTATTTTTAGCATGTCATTCATGAGATCAAGTTGTAGTTCTTCATGTTCAGTTCAGGTTCAATTGTCTTGTATCCCTTCTCAGTAAATTCTCATTCGAGGACGAATGTTCCCAAGGGGGAGATATTGTAATACCCCGCATGTTTCTAAGCTAGGAAGTGATTAAGTATTCCTACGTATGAAATCTTCTATCCTGTGATTCATACTTGAGTACAAGACATACAATGAATATCCTAGTTATAGGATAGATTATGATGCATTAAGCATGTTCATATGAGTCACTTAAGGTAATAAAAGCTAAGAGTTT
Organism: Capsicum annuum; assembly: GCF_002878395.1. NCBI lineage: Eukaryota > Viridiplantae > Streptophyta > Magnoliopsida > Solanales > Solanaceae > Capsicum > Capsicum annuum. The sequence continues at coordinate 80,112,930 of NC_061111.1, forward strand.
TTGAATCCATCAAGTTTTAGTGTTTGATTTTGCAAGGGTCATCTTTGAACGAGTATAACTCGATGTTAATTTGGTATTTTGGCTGGTTTACACCCACCAAATTGTAGAGAATTTAATTACCTTTCCAACGATACCAATTTCTCCTTAATCCAATACCTGAGCGAAAAGTTATGCCCATTTTCGTGAGAGACAGTAAGCATAGGCGATTGGTTAGGCGCCGTCCAACCCAAGCATAGGCGATTAGTAAGGCGCCGCCCAACCCAAGCATAGGGGATCACTTGGGAGACGCCTAATTCAATTTCAAGTGTCAAAAACACTCCGTTTTGAGTTATTTTAACGGTAATTAAGTCTTTAAATACTCCTTACGCGTCCCTAAACTTAACCCTACAAAATATATATCTTCTAAACATACTGCAACCCTATTTTCATCTCAAAGCTCATCATCCAAGAGAACTAAAGGAGAAAAACAACTAGGGTTGCATAATTAAGCTTGAAGATCCAATTACAAGGAAATTCCTCCGTCAATCATCAAGAATCTTCTTTCTAAGGTATGCGCAGTGTTCATCCACGGATTCCTTTCGTTCGTGGAGTTCAAGAATTAATCTTTGAAATACAAAATCTTGGTTGATTTTGGTGATATGATCATACCCATGTTGATGCTTGTTTGTTTTGCTATATAATAGTATGCGTGAGTTGATTTATGGATCCCTTTCATCCATAAAGATCAAAAACCCTCTTTTTGATTATAAAGTATGATTTCTATATTGTTGGGTGTTGATGATCATGTTGTTGCTATTGGGTGATTCCCAAGATGAAATCTTTATTTGTTTTTTTTGAATTTCATGATATCATACAAGTTAGAAACATGTAAATTTGGTTGTTCATGATGTATAATTTGATGACTTCACCTATGTTTAAGATGTGCATGTAAGGTGTTTGATAAAATGCCTAAGAAACTAGAAATCATGCAATATAGCTAAATTGTGACTAGGTGAAGGATTCATGATATGCCCTTACGTTCCAATGACTTCTATGTTGATAATGTACCTTGTAAATGTTGTGGGAATACTCATGAACTATACTTATGAGATTATGCTATGTTTACTTGCAAATCCTACTTATGAACAAGATGTATGATAACCATGCAATCCACATGAACTTCCATGTGTTGCCAATATGATTATGCAATGAACATGATATTAAGATTGTACAAGTACTTCCATGTGATATGAAATCCTTTCCATGCAATACATTGTTGATAACCATTCTTAGTATGAGATCCCTACTTATGATATTATAAATTATGGACTCTACTCTTATGATCAATTCAGTCATGTGTGCAGTTTCCTTCCATCGAGTCTTGGGGGTACTTATACCCAAAAATTATAGTTGTGTGCCTAGATCCATGTCATGTTCCACGATATTCGAACTCAACCTAAGATTCCATAGACTTCAGTCAGTCATGGGACTCAGAAACCTCATGATCTTAGTCAGTTGTCAGATATTAGTAACATTCCGCCAGTCAACGGAATTCAGTAAGATTATGTCATGCACAGTCGTCCATGTTATCAATTTCAATATTAGTCATGACAGCTATCAGTGAACCATGTATTAGCTTACAGGTCATGCTATCATGTATTCACAGTCCCAGTTTCTATATATTTGTGTTTGCACTCCCACATTAACATTACTCAGTCAGTGTTGTTCATGCATGAAACCCTTTATGTTCAGCCTACCTTCCTCGTATACTCAGTACTCCAGGTGTACTGACGCATTTGCGCTATGATGCTTTCTTTTCATGTTACACCATAGGTTCCAAGACACGAGCTACAGCCCAGTAGTAGCGGTAGCATTCCAATCGCAGAGACACAGTGAGTCCTCATTGATTCGAAGACAATATGATTTGATTCATTTATTTATTTCTTAAGTTCAGTTTTACGGAGTTAGTTGGAGACATGTTCCTTCAACTCCTTATTCAGATATTTTAGAGGCTTTCAGATTTATGTTCAGATTTACGTTCAGATTGAGTTGTTTTGGATATTGTCACCCACATTATTGTATTCAGTTGAACCTTATGGCCTTAAAGTTATATGTATGCCGCATTATTTTATCCTAATTTGCAGTATATAGGTACAGATATCAGTCATGGGTTAGCTTGTGGTCCCTCGGGGCCATGAGCACCGTGTAGCATTCCGGTTCAGCGAATTGGGGTGTTACATCTAACCTCGGTTGCCGTCGAGATTAGAGTATAAGTGAGGGAGATACACACAAGATCACGTAGCATGGTGTCTCGACCCAATGGTAGTGCCCAAGATCACTTAGCCCGGGATCCTACCTATAGTCCTAATTTGGGAATGACATAAAGTCAAGTACACAAGATCACTTAGCCTGGTACCAAATCTCCGTATCGGCAAACACGTTTTCCAGCGATGAGCCCTTACACTCAAATGCCTTCTTCGGGCATCCACCTTTCTCATGTAAAATCAATGCATTCAAATTTCCTCTGATTCAATCACATATCATGTTCTGTAGGGTAGCGTCATACCCGACTTGCAAGTCATCAATATCACTTCCACATATGCATTATCATGTAAAACCAATGTAGTGGGTGCGGATTTATTATATGTATAATGAATCTATTTTTCTTTGTGCCTGGATATTTCTTAAATTTTGTTTCAATATCTTTTAATGATTTATTTATCCTAATTGTACTGTAATGTATATCTAATTCTAGATTTTCAATGTTATTTATTATCTTGTGTTGCTCTTCTCGTAGTGAGTTTTTAAATTATATAAACTATCACATGTATTTTTTTCTAAATTTTTTAAGGTTTCTTCTATCCATATTAATTTTTCTTTTAGATTCTCCATTATTTTTCTAATTCGGTTTTTATAACTAATTTCATTATTTAGATTTTCTTGATTTTCTCTAGTTTTTCTTATATATTCTAACATCTCTTAATCTGAATAATATCCTTCTGGATAGTTATCTAGGTATAACTGTGCTATCCAATTTATGGTTACAATTTCATAGTCTAGTACTTTTTCTAATATTATTTTCTTAATATCTATAATTTCTATATCTCTAAGTATATATAAGATTAAGACTTTAAGATTATCTATCATTTAAAATTGACTAAATATTTTATTATAATATTTTGTAGTTGTTTGTTTTAACCTTAGTAGTTCTTGCATATTTTTATTAAGAAATTCTATATATTTTATATCTTTAATTTCCATGTATTTGTATAAATTTAGTTTTATCTGTTTTTCTATTAACTGTATGTTGCTCATATCTTTTTCCAAAAATTCTATGTAATTTATCATGGTAAGTATTTGTAAGAGTAGTTAGGCAGGTATGGTATATAATTTACTCTAGTCATATAATATTTACCAAATGCTTTTTCTACTATGATTTTTCTTATATCTACTACTTTTATATCCTTAAGTGCATACAAAATAAGTATTTTAAATTTATCTACCATCACATCAGATAAATAATTATTCATTTTCATAAATTTACTATTTTTTAAAATATTTCCTTCAACCATGTACATAACAAAATATGGTCATCTTAGATTACTATATACTAGATTATTCTTAAATAACATGCTCTTCAATCACTATTAGCATGGTAATTTAGATACTTTTCCCTTAAACAACGCCTCTACTCTGGTTACTCCCCGCCATGGCTTTTTGCCTCATTGGTTTCACCTTTAGGATGGCATAGTTCTTAGGGATTTTTCTCCGTTGCCACTTTGCTAATAAACTTCTTAACATATTATTCTTCGAATAATTCTACTATAAAGTAACTAATATGAATTTATTTTATCATACCATGATTGTTGGGAACTATGAATTTAGCTATTCATAATCATAAATAAATATACCTGTTCGGGTAGTTTTGATATTTCTGAGGTTTGTTCCTCTATAGCTTTTTCCATTGAAATATATCTGTTTTTTGATTAACTGAGCAAAATATTTGTTGTGGATAAGAGAGAGTATTGCTTCAACACATGAAGGCTTGCTTTGCAATGCCTTCGGTTCCTTTCATTTATAGAATAAATACTTTACAAAAAGTTCACATTATTTACACGTTTCCTAAAAATTCTAAAAGTCTCCTTAAGAGACAAGAATAAGTGCCATAGCCTTAAAGGCTAAAAAGGCTAAAAAAAATTAGTGCTATAGTCTTTAAAAAGGTCAAAAAGGCTAAACAAAAAAGGCTAAAGTCTATAAAAGTTTATACAATAAGTTTACGTAAAACTTTAATATCTTGTTTTCTATTATTACTCCATTGATATCTTCTCATTGTCGTATCTGCTGCTTTTCCATATCTCCATTATTGCTCCTTATCTTATCTTCTAGCTGGGATGCTTATCTTCTTAATTCGTTTATTTTACGTGGACTTCTAAAATAATATTATCTTCTTCGTTACATCTTGAACATTGATGGTCTGGATATTTGTGTCCAATTATCTTACAATATCTTGTCAATAATCCGTCTGAAATAAATCCTTTTTTAATTGCTCTTGCAGTAGATTATTTTTCTGGGTTAAGTAATGTCATTATCCATTGCCTAACATCTTCCATATCTGCTTGTCGTAGCTCTTTTGAATTTGAATAAATCATCTGATAGTCTCTCGAATAATAGCTCCATATTGAGTTTCCATTGGTATAATTATTTGCTAATTCTTGAATAATTGTAGCTAGTCCAATGAGTCGTTTATTTGCGTAGAAATCAGGTATCTCAATTCTGGGTATCTCTGGCTGCTGCGTAATTCTTCCGGTATGATCATATCTCTGGTTAGTCCTATTTTAACAACTTGTATAACTAGTTTTATTTCGTCATACAATATATCTGCTGGTGCAGTATAACACTTTATATAAAATAAATTTCCTTTTGTTATACTTTTATAGGTGGTGAATATTTTATGTAATTCTTCCATAGCTGTTAGTTCTTCTCCGTCTTTGGTGTATATGGTATTTAATAATCCATAGTCAAAACAAGTTTTCACTAGGCTTGGGTTGGTTTTGGGTAGTGCAATTAGCTTGTTGTAACCTTGTAATTTTTGTGTTATATAATTTGTGTTTGGTTCTTTGATATTTGTAGCTCTGGGGTTAAGGTTTAGGAAAGTTTGTACTCTATAGATATTTTCTATGTATCTTTGAGCTGTATAGTTGTAAACTTTTTTATCTTGGTTCAGACTATCTCGGTATGTGGTAATTTGTGGGGGTATGAACAAGGGGTCTTTTTGTATTTTTGGTATAAATGGTTTCTCAAATTTATCTTATTCATATTCATGTTCTGATATCTTTGTCTACTAACTCCTCTGCTTGTACCTGCAGAAGTAGATTGATAAACGTTATGGGTTTTATGGAGTGTCCTATCGTCTCCTTCTAGCTCTGGAACTTTAATGTCTTCCGATTGACATAGCTCTGCACACTGCTGAGTTAGATGATTTGTAGCTATAGACTTCAGTTTATCTTCATTAGTCTTTAGCTTTTCTATCTCATTACCCATACTGTCTACTTTCATTGAAAACGTAGTTAGGGTGTTGAGTATTTTTTCTAGAGTATCTTCTTCTATTATTTCAGTCTGTGTAGCTTTGTCTTGATATGTAATCTGCAATAACATTTTTGTTAGTACTAATTACTTCAATTATAAATGTGAAATTTAATATATTCAAGACTAGTCTCTGAATCTCTTTTGTTGTAACTGAATTTTGTATTTTCTTTGTTAACCACCAGCGTACCTGTGTATTATCTGTGCGTACAATAAATTTGTTATATATAATATATGGCTCAAATGCTAATAAACATTTATATAATGAACACAATTCTTTCCTATTTATTTCCCATTTTATTTCTGTTTCGTTGAACGTACCTGAGTAATATCTACAATGGTGTTCCAATTTTTCTGTTTCATATCGATATTTAAGTACTCCTCCATAACTACATTCACTAGCATCTGCTTCTACTATATATATAAATTTTCTATTTTCATCTGGAAATTGTAATTTTTGTAATTCTTTACAAAGTAATTTTATTTTTTGAACTTGTTTTTTATCTTCTTCATTATAGTTATATTCCACATCCTTTTTAATTTTTTTTGTAGTGGTTTTAAAGTCTCTGCTAATTTTGGAATATATTCTCTTACTTGGTTTACTAATTGTAAAAATGATTGTAATTTCTTTTTTGTATCAAATTCTTCTTTCGCATTTATTATTTTTTGTACTATATGTTGTTGCATTTTTACTCCACTCTTATCTATTTGTATTCCTAAAAATTCTATCTGATTTTTCATAATTTCAGCTTTCTTTTCGCTTAGATTTATTCCCGATTTTTCTATTATATCTGTAAACTGTCCCAATAATTTTAAATGTTCTTCTTTAGTTTTTGTATATAATAATATATCATCTATGTATGCTATACAATTAGATAATTGTTTAAAATAACTATCCATAAAATGTTGATACCTACCTGGTGCATTTTTATATCCAAATGGTAATACGTTCCATTCATAAAATCCTTGTGGTAGCATAAAGGCGGTTAATTCTTTAGATTCTTTTTCTAACTTTAAATGGTAAAATCCTGATTTACAATCGAATTTGCTAAAATAATTATATCCTTGCATTTGTCTTATTTTTAACATCTTATTTGGTATTGGATAATTATATGTCATAGTTTTTGCATTTAAATTTCTATAGTCAATAACCATCCTACTTTTTCCTCTTTTTGTTCACAATGTTTATTTACTATAAATGCTGGACTATTATGTTTACTATTGCTTTTTTCTATATATTGTTTTTCTAATAATTCATCTATATGCATTTTAAATTCTTTTAAATCATTAAAATTATATGTTAATGGTTTCTGGGTTATTATGCTATTTTTATCTATTAATTCAATTTTTATAGTTGTTTTATGTTTTTCCCATCCTTTTAATGGATCTTCACTATATAATTGTTCTAATTTTTTCTTAATTATTTCTATCTTATTTATTGAAAATATAGTTATTTCTGTTTTATTTATCAAAAATACTACTAGTTCTATTGTATCTTCAGTATTTTTTATATTTTCTAACTTTTTGTGTAATTTTTTCACTTCCTTTTATCCAATCAGTTTTCTTTCTTATTTTATTATTAACTCTTTTTGCTCTTACTTTCTATTTACATGGTGTTGTAAACCATCAGTCTGTTCTAGTTATTATATGTGGGTATAATTTATCTAAAAACGGCATTCCTAAAAGTATATCTTTTGATGTTAGTTCATAATTATAAATTTCTTCTATTGTTAATATCTTATCCCATACTTGTATCTTTACATTCTTGGCTTTATAAGTAATTAAGCTTCCTTCATTATTAAATCCTTTAACTATAATTGGTGTTTTTAATTTATCCCATTTACTTTTGGGTAAGCAATTATATCTACATAAATTAGCTTCTGCTCCTGTATTTATCACAGGCGTATAATATCTACTGTAATATCCTTCTACTACTATCTTCATTAATACATATATTTTCATTTTATGTTAAGGCTCTTCTTAAGAATAATTTCTCTTTGTTATATGTTAAGGTTAATTGTGTATGTTCTATATTATATGGTTTTACTTGTTCTAGCCATTTTATTCCTAATATTATATTTGCTTTTTGCATTTCTTCCTTTACTTCAAATTCTATTTTTATTTTTCTAATTCCTATTATTATTTCTTTTTCTGCTATATTTTTACTATTTATTAAACTTCTTGGTAGATCTGGGCATATATCATTATCAATTTTTATTTCTTCATTTTTTACTAGATATTTTGCTATATAATTTTCTTCTTGTCCTGTATTCAAGAGTATTAAATATTCTTTTTCATTTATTTTTCCTGTTATGTAATATTGGTTTAAATTACTTGTTGAATTTATTTCATAACTTGTTCTTTTTTATGAGCTTGATGATTCTGGTTTTTCATTAGCTATTCTTTTCGTTCTACTTATTCTATCATTTACTATTTCTAAATTTTCTTCTATATCTATGTCTCTATAGCTATAATCATTATAATCTATTGTTTTTACAATTTGTTCGAATGGACTTTCTATTCGTATTTTGTTAATCTTATTTTTCCTGTTATTTTATGTTTTGTTGTTAATACATATAAATTTTTGCATCTTGCTGTAAATATTTTACTTCCTGGGGTTAATTCTATTCCTGATATTTTCCAATATAATACTAATGATTTATCTATATTTTTATCTGTTACCGCTACTGAATAATTTGCACTTATTATGAATTTGAATTTTTGGTATATTAGATTTCCTTTTACGGAAGTTATTATGCTTTTTTCTATAGGTTTTATAATTCTATCATCTGTTAAAGATAATTCTATTGGTGTATCTATTCTTCTCTAAAACATGCTTTTATTAATATCTCTGTACCTCCAAGGTGTACATATTTTATTGGATCTCCTTTACTTTTTATATCATTTATCTCTTTATTAATTATTCTTTTTGTTACTTGTGGTATACTAGCTTTACCTTTTGCATATCTACAGTCTATTACATGTTCCTTTTGGCATATTACATAATATTCGTCTTTTTTCCTAGTAAACATATTTTTTATTGTTGGTAATTTAAATATTTTTTCTACACTTAAGTCTAGTTTTTTCCTTTTATTTCATCAAATATGTTACTGTCAAATATTATTTTTTGTTCTGTTCCTTCATCATTTAAATATTCTTCCTTTGTTATTGTTTTTATATCTTCTTCAGTCATTTGATTCATCTATTTCACTACCTATTTCATTATCTGTTTCGTTTTCTGAAATTTCATATATACTATCCTCACTTTCTAATTCATAATCTATATAATCTATCTGCATATATTCTGTATTATCTATTTTTATTTCTGATATTTGTTTATTTTTTGGATTTTTAGGTAATTTACAATCTCTAGCTAAATGTCCTAATTTTCCACAATTATAACAAGTACATTCTTTTATAGATTTCTTCTTTCTATATGGTCTTTTGTATTTATAATTTTTTACATAATATCTTTTTCTTGGTTTCTTGTATTTATATTTTGATTTTTTGTATTTCTTATATTTCTTATGTCTTTTTTTTTCTTATAATATCTTTCTTCACATCCAAATTAGGGTGCTATTTTATTTTTGCAACATGCTAAATTTCTTATCAATGTTTTTTCCATTTTTAATTCTTCTCTATATTTTTCACATAAGTTTCTATACCATTGTTGTAAAAATTTTATTCTTGCTCCTAACGTATCTACTATTTTTGCTTCTTCCCAACTTTTTATTATCTTTGAACTAAATGGTTCAGGTAATTTATTAAAATATAATTTTCTTATTTCTTTACTTTCTTCTATATTATATGCTCCTTTATAATAATATTCTTTAAATGCGCAAGTATATTCATCTATATAACACATATTACATATTGCTAATTTTAACATTAAATTCCTATTTGTATCTTTTTCTTCATCTTGTTCTTCTTCTATTGTTGTCATACTACCAAATTCATCTTTTATAGCTGTTTCATATTTTTTTAATAATTCTGTAGGTGTTAGTTTGATTGTTGTTGATGATGTTCCTTCTATAGGTTTATTAGTTCTTAATACCTTCTTGCTATTTTCAGTTAAATTTGAAAACCATAATTTCATTGATCCTATTAGTGTTCTTTCTATATATTCTGGTGCATCTGTTATGTTTATATTATTATCTAATAATTGTTGTGTCATATATCCTATCCATAATTGTATTGTTTTTTCTGTATCTATTACACAGTCTAAATCTAAAAAGTTATAATTTTTATTAACTATTTGTTTTGGTGTCCATTTGTCATATTCATTCTTTAGATTATATTTCTTAAACTTATTCTTATAATATGTGGGTTTTCTTATTTCTGGTGTTCTAGGTATTATATTTTCATCGTCTTTTTTATCAAGAGTATTTATTTCTGTGTCGATATTTTCTAAGTTTTCTTCATTAATTACTTTTTGTGTTTCGTTGATTTCTAAATTTTTTGTATTTGTTAATATTTCTGTATATGTTTCACTATCTTCTGAATTCATGCTCTCTTTTGTTGGTCACAATATGATATGGGGTATCAAGACATTATCATGGGAATTTGAAAGCAATTTATCATTCATATTTATCAACTTCCATGGAAAATCTCAAATCACATATGCATGGTTTCAACCATTGAAGTATATAGGCAAACAATTCCCATGACATAAAGTAAATGACTTAGAAATCATATTGAAAGCAAGGTATTAGCATTTCATTGAAAACCATATTTACAAGAATGCATGTTCATAAAAACTACACCCATGAGATTTTTGGATAACCCCACGTACCTCTATTTCCAAGGATAATAGATGTTTCTTGAAGCTTGGGGATTGGTGATTCCAAATATGTAATAATCTTCGAAAACCTACGGTCGAATCTTAAACTATTTGGGTTTTTATTTTGAAACCCTAAGGAGAATCTTTGAGCACTTTTGATGAATGAAGGTGTATTTTGGGGTCCTTGGAACTGAATTTCATGTTTTAGGGCTAAGTAAGGGTGGAAAAGGACCATTTTGCCCCAAAAATGGAGTGTTTAAGACACTTGAATCCTTTACATAGGCGCTACCCATCCCATTGCCTATGTTGACATAGGCGCCGCCTAGGATATCTCCTATGTTTACATAGGCACCGCCTAGGCTATCGCCTATGCTTTCTAGTGGCCATGGGCGATTGGTTAGGCGACACATATCACTTTGAAAGGCCATAACTTCTTGCTCGAGTGTCGGATTTTAGCAAAATTGGTATCGTTGGTAAGCTAACTCGAAGACCTATCATTTGACACATAGTAGGATCCCTAATTCGACATATACAGAGAGTTATGGTCGCTGGAATCTGACACACTATACCACATCCACTAAAACATAGTCGATCAAAATAGTTTTAACTCGTCCTTGAGTTTGAGGACCTCTATGGTCTAAATTCAAGCATGAATGGATTCACATGCTACACAATTAATTGACATGCCATATTGGCATAGGATTTTATGGCTTCAGGATTTATCAACACATCAGAATCATGGTCTATATTGTAGCTCGAAATACGGGGCGTTACATTATCCCCCCCTTAGGATCATTCGTCCCTGAATGATGATACGGGACACAGACAGACACGATTTCATGCATAATAAAGGACTAGGAAAGTTAAGATAGGAATAGTACCTTCTGTCTCATCCTCCATCGAAGCAAACAAATTGGGATATCTGATTCTCATGTCATCTTCTGACTCCCAAGTTACTTCTTCGACTTTCTGATTCCTCCATAGTACCTTTACTGAGGCTATCTCTTTGCTCCTTAACTTTCGAACTTGGCGATCTAAAATTTCAACGGGCTCTTCTTCGTAAGATAAGAAGTCTGGCACTTTGTTACCCTCTACTGGCAATATCAGAAAATGATCTCCAATGCATTTCTTCAACATGGATACATGGAATACCGGATGAACTGAACCCAAACTTGCAGGCAATTCTAGCTTATAAGCAACTGTACCACTCTTTTTCAGAATCTGATATGGCCCTACATTGTGAGGGCTCAATTTACCCCTTTTTTCCAAACCGCATAACTCCTTTCATAGGAGAAAACTTGAGAAACACCCAATCACCAACTTCAAACTCTAGTTTTCTTCTCTGAACATTGGCATAGGACTTCTGATGACTCTGAGCAGTCTTGAGTCGTTCTCTAATGATCTTCACTTTCTCCATCACCTGATGAACAAGATCAGTCCCATACAACTAATTCTCACCCATTTCATACCATCCTATCAGAGACCTACATCTCCTCCTATACAAAGTCTCAAAAGGAGCCATCTTGATGCTAGCATGGTAACTATTATTTTAAGCAAATTCAACCAGTGGCAGGTGATCTACCCAACTACCTTTGAAATAAATGATGCATTCCCTCAACATATCCTCGAGGGTCTGAATGGTACGCTCAGCTTTCCCATCCGTCTGAGGGTGGAAAGCTGTGCTCAAATTCACTTATGTACCTAAACCCTTCTAAAAAGATCTCCAGAACTAAGATGAAAACTATGTACCTCTATCGGATATAATGGACACTGGAGCCCCGTGCAAACAAAATATCTCATAAATATAAATCTTAGCATAACCCTCTCCCGAACAATTAGTCCTCACAGGCAGAAAGTGGGCTGACTTTGTCAACCGATCCACAATCACTCATATAGAATCATACTGGTTTTGGGATCTCGGAAGTCCTGTAATGAAGTCAATGTTTATCATCTCCCAGTTCCATAAAGGTAGGGCTATCTCTTGGGAAGTACCACCTGGCCTCATATGTTCTACCTTCACTTGTTGACAGTTGAAACACTTGGACACAAAATCAGCTACATTACCTTTTATGTTATTCCACCAATACAAGGTTTTTAGATCATGGTACATCTTAGTAGAGCCTAGGTGAATGACATAACTCAAAGTGTGTGCCTCATTAAGGATTCTTTCCTGTATCCCATTGACATTCGGAATGCACAACCTACCCTGAAATCTCAGAATACCATCACCACTAATTTCAAAGGACATAACCTTTTGTTGACCCACATCTTTCTTAATTTGCATCAAGATGGGATCTTCAACCTGCTTCTCCTTAACTTCAGCACAAAGAGATGACTTAGGTAACTCATGAACAATCACCCCTCCATCTTTGGAATCAAAGAGTCGCACTCCCAGATTTGCAAGGCGGTGAATATCCTTCACCATCTCTTTCTTTCCTTCTTCTACATAAGAAAGGTTGCCCATAGAAAACCTGCTGAGGGCATCGGCTACAACATTTGCCTTGCCCAGATGGTAATGAAGACTCATGTCATAGTATTTCAAAAGCTCCATCCAATGCCTATGCCTGAGGTTCAATTATTTCTGGGAGAAAACATACTACAAACTCTTATGGTCAATATAAATATCAACATGCACTCCATAGAGATAGTGCCTCCAGATTCTAAGTGCAAACACCACGGCTGCTAACTCCAAGTCATGAGTGGGGTAATTGCGCTCATGCACCTTTAACTGTCTGGATGTATAAGCTATTACCTTACCACGCTGCATCAATATACAACCAAGTCCCACACGGGATACATCATAATAAACCACAAAATCATCTACGCCCTCGGGAAGGGTCAAAATAGGAGTAGTAGTCAGCTTGTCCTTCAACTTCTCAAAACTATTTTTACACAAGTCAGACCACACAAACTTCATCTTTTTCTGAGTCAGTTTAGTAAGTGGAGCAGCTATGGAAGAAAAACTCTCTACAAACCTTTTGTAATACCCCGCCAAACCCAAGAAGCTTCGAATATCGGTTGGAGTCGTGGGTCTGGGCCATTTTCTCACTACTTCAACTTTCTGGGAATCCACTCTTATCCCTTTACTAGACACAATATGCCCTAGGAAGGCAATAGCATCTAACCAGAATTCAACCTTAGAAAATTTGGCATACAGCTGATAATTTTTAAGGGTCTGAAGAATAATTCGGAGGTGATTGGTGTGATCCTTTTTACTCTTAGAATAGATCAAAATATCATCAATAAATACAATGATGAACAGGTCAAGAAACTTACAGAACACTCTATTCATAAGATCTATGAAGGCTGAAGGGGCGTTAGTCAACCCGAAGGATATGACTAGAAATTCATAGTGACCATATCAAGTTCGGAAGGCTGTCTTGGGTATGTCTGACTCCCCAACTTTCAACTGATGATAACCCAAACGAAGGTCTATATTTGAAAAACACTTGGCACCCTGAAGCTGGTCAAAAAGGTCATCAATCCTAGGAAGAGGATATTTATTTTTAATCATGACCTTATTCAACTAACGGTAGTCTATGCACATCCGAAGGGACCCATCCTTCTTTCGTACGAAGAGCACGGGTGCACACCATAGGGAAACACTAGGATGAATAAAACCTTTGTCTAGGAGTTCTACAAGCTATTACTTTAACTCCTTTAGTTCCACGGGATCTATTCTATATAGCGGAATAAAAATAGGACGAGTGTCTGGCAACACATCAATGCCAAAATCTATCTCCCTATCAGGGAGGTATCCCTGGGAGATCTTTAAGAAAGACTTCTAGGAATTCATTCACTACAGGGACTGACTACAAAGGAAGGTTTTCAACTTTTGAATCTGTTACTCAGATTAGATGATACATACAACCTTTGGAGATAAGCTTTCGGGCTTTAAGATAAGAGATAAAGTGACCTCTAGGTTCCACAGAACTTCATGCCCATACAATTAGTGTCTCATTCGGGAAAGGAAAAGTGACCTTTTGGGTTCTGCAATCAAGGGTGGCATAACACGAGTGGAGCTAGTCCATTCCAAGGATGGCATCAAAATCTATCATATCCAGTTCTATAAGGTCTGCCACAGTTTCCCTACTATGAATAGACACGACACAATTTCTATATACCCTTCTAGCAAAAACTGAATCACCTACAGGAGTAGAAACAGATAAGGGTTCTACAATAACTTCGGGCTCAAACCCGAAACCAACAGCCACATAAGGGGTCACATAAGATAAAGTAGACTCGGGATCAAGCAATACATAAACATCACAAGAAAAGATTCATAACATACCGGCAAAAACATCTGGTAAAGCTTCCGCCTCCTGGAAGTTAGTCAAAGAATATAACCGGTTGCGACCGCTCCCGGTAGCTGAAGGGGCACCCTTAGGAAGAGGAGCTGTGGAGGTGGCTTGGGACTTAGTCCCCCCTCCCCTCCCCTCCCCTCCCCATATTTCCTCCAGCAGAAGGACAATCTCTCTGAAGGTGACCCACTTTGCCACAAGTATAACAGTTTCTCCTCTCAAACTAGCACTTCTCTAGATGATTCCTTTCGCAAACCTCGCACCATGGATAAGTACGACGCTGCTGGGATACACTTCCCTACGACTGTGTACCTAGAGCTTTGGATCCATGAGGAGTCTGAAAACTCTGAGTTTGTGTATCTATTGGTGGTCTGGGTGCTAGGGCACTGGCTGATGACTGTGCATTATTCCAAAACTTCTTCTTACCCCAGTTACCACTCTGCAGCTGACTCTGGTGCTGGTCTGCAGATCTAGCTCTCTTAGCCTATTTGTGTTTCTCTCTAGATTCAACAATCTTTTTCTTTTTCTCTTCTACCTGCTGCATATGAACAATCAGTCGAGCAAAGTCTAACTCTTTATTCAACATATCCCCTGGCACTCAAGTACCAGGTTAGCAGCAAGGCCTGATGCAAATTTCCTCGTTCGGGCTCTCATATTACTTCTCAACTCTGGTGCATAGGGGGCCAGTTTATTAAACTTCAAAGTGTACTCCTGGACACTCATACTGCCCTGCTTCAGATTAATAAACTCTTCCACTTTGGTCTCCCTCAACTCCAGAGGAAAAAATCGATCAAGGAAAGCTTCCACAAATTCTCCCCAAACTGTGGGCTCAACACTTTCATCTTTTGCATCTTCCCAGTCGGCACACCACTGATTCGCAACATCCTTGAGCTGATAGGTTGCTAGCTCCACCCCTTCAACCTTATCCACATGCATCACCTTAAAGATCTTTTTCATCTCATCCACGAACACTTGTGGATCTTTCTCCACCTTGGTGCTAGTGAACTTAGGTGGGTTCATCTTCATGAAATACCCGACTCTAGTAGCCTCAGATATAACAGATGCAGACCCAACATCTTTCGATCATCAAGCCTGGTTAGCTACCAACTATGTCAACATATGAATGAACCATCTGAATTCTGTATTTGAAATATCTTTCTGAGCAGTTGGAGGACGGTTGGTATTATTCTGCAGAGCTCGAGGTGGACTGTTCGGGATTGGAGGGACTCCTGGAGTAGAAATAAATTCTAGAGTGTGAGCCCTATTACGGGTCCGCATCCCATGGGTAGGACGGTCCTAATCTACCTGAGCATTCTGATCGATGATACGACGTGGAGGCATAACTGTGTTTCTAAAACACAAGTGATCATTGATTAGGGGACAATTCAGAATCTGAAGCACGAACTAAATCACAAAGAAGGGAAATATTTCCTAAATGCCTAGTAGCCCCCTTCTTATAAGTGTGGCGCGCTACACACCCATAAATAAGATTTTACCCAATGCGATTTTTCAGACACCCTAGGACCATGAACCGTGCTTTGATACAAAGTTTGTCACGACCCAAACCATGTCCTGGCTGTGATGAGTATTTCGAAGTAAGGAGGCCCAAAACACCCCTATCTGTCTGGTAATCATGCACCTAATTCATATGATTAAAGTAATGCGGAAGAATAACAATAATTTAGAAACATAGTCATAAATATGAAAAGAAACAATAACAGGGAGATAAGGTTTCCCCAAACATCAATCAACCTCTAAACAACTATCTGCAAAAATCTCTAATAAATGACTGAGTCAAGTAACCGTATATAAACTGGGACAAGGCCCC
>NC_061111.1:80132400-80149856 GCF_002878395.1 Capsicum annuum
GCCCCCAGTAGACCCCAAAAATGAATATAAGATAAAAGGACTGCAGGATATAAGACCTTCTGAAATATAGAAGGCTCACCACTTTTCTCTGCAACTCTGTCTGAATGATCTACTGATTCTCTTGACCCCTAGACTGGGCCTCTGAACCTGAGAGGTTGGAGAAGGGAGGGGGTCAGCACAAAAGTACTGGTACGCAGAGATATCAAAACAAAACATAATATTTTTACAAAATATAGTTGAGAGCCATTATAAAGTAATTTCGTATCAAATCATTTGAAAACACATAGACATAATGCAATAGTTTCTCAACAACAATGAAATGCAACTGAGCAAGGTGGAATACCCTACATAATTTACACAACCTGTCTAACCTTGGTTGCTGCCGAGATTAGAGTATAGTGAGGGAGAGACACACAAGATCACGTAGCATGGTGTCTTGACCCAATGGTAGTGCCCAAGACCACTTAGCTCGGGATCCTACCTATAGTCCTAATTTGGGAATGACATAAAGTCAAGTACACAAGATCACTTAGCCTGGTACCAAATCTCCGGGTCGGCAAACATGTTTTCCAGCGATGAGCCCTTACACTCAAACGCCTTCTTCGGGCATCCACCTTTCTCATGTAAAATCAATGCATTCAAATTTTCTCTAATTCAATCACATATCATATTTTGTAGGGTATCGTCATACCCAACTTGCAAGTCATCAATATCACTTCCACATATGTATTATCATGTAAAACCAAGGTGCTTCATCATTTACAACTGGTGAACAACATTTATTTCAAATTCATGCACTCTTTTATTGGTCACAATATGATATGGGGTATCAATACATTATCATGGGAATTTGAAAGCAATTTATCATTCATATTTATCAACTTCCATGGAAAAAATCTCAAATCACATATGCATGGTTTCAACCATTGAAGTATATAGGCAAACAATTCCCAGAACATAAAGTAAATGACTTACAAATCATACGGAAAGCAAGGTAATAGCATTTGATTGAAAACCCCCATTCAAAAGCATGCATGTTCATAAAAAATACACCCATGAGATTTTCGGATAACCCCACGTACCTCTATTTCCAAGGATAATAGATGTTTCTTGAAGCTTGCGGATTGGTGATTCCAAATATGTAATTATCTTAGAAAACTTACAGTCGAATCTTGAACTATTTGGGTTTTTATTTTGAAACCCTAAGGAGAATCTTTGAGCACTTTTGATGAATGAAGGTGTATTTTGGGGTCCTTGGAACTGAATTTCGTATTTTAGGGCTAAGTAAGGGTGGAAAAGGACCATTTTGCCCTAAAAACGGAGTGTTTGAGTCACTTGAGTTCTTAACATAGTCGCCGCCCATCCCATTGCCTATGTTTACATAGACGCTGCCTAGGCTATCACCAATGTTTACATAGGCGCCGCCTAGACTATCGCTTATGTTTCCATAGGCGCCGGCTAGGCTATCACCTATGTTTACATAGGCACTGCCTAGGCTATCACCTATGCTTTCCAGTGGCCATGGGCGATTGGTTAGGTGACACATATCACTTTGAAAAGCCATAACTTCTTACTCGGGTATCGGATTTTAGCAAAATTGGTATCGTTGGAAAGCTAAATCGAAGAACTATCATTTGACATATAGTAGGCTCCCTAATTTGACATATATAGAGAGTTATGGTCGATAGAAGCTGACACACTTTATCGCATCTAGTAAAACTTAGTCAATCGAAATAGTTTCAACTCGTCCTTGAGTTGAAGGACCTCTATGGTCTAAATTTAAGCTTTAATGGATTCACATGCTACACAATTAATTGACATGCTGTATTGGCATAGGATTTTATGGCTTTGGGATTTATCAATACATTGGAATCATAGTCTATATTGTAGCCTGAAATACGGGGCATTACATTTTTTTATCACGACCCGGCCCAAGGCCTTGGCCGCGATGGGCATCTCGAACCACACAGGCCCGAGATACCCCTATCTCTGCCCAACCCACTAGTGATATTTTCTGCTCTAGGCCTAGGCCTGCACGGCTTTAAAATGCGTCACTAGGGAGTAATGCTTTCTCACTTATATGCCCAGCATCCCTCCTGTGTTTTGTTGATATAGGACTCCTTCCTAAGTTGGTGTGTTACATACACCCCACTTACGAACTCAGTGTCCTCTCTGAGGTTTTTCCCACTGAATGGCATTTTCCTAGACTTAGGACTGAGGTTTGGCCCACCTTACCGGGATTTATCTATACTCAATTTGAACTCTGGACCACATCGACAGGTATGATACAGGAGTGGCTCTGATACCATTCTGCCATAACCCGGCCTGAAGCCCTAGCCACGCCAGAAATCTTGAACTATACAGGCCTGAGATACCCCTGTCTCTACCAAACCTACTAGTGATATTGTTTGCTCTGGGCCTAGGCCCGCACGACTTTAAAATGCATCACTAGGGAGTAAGGCTTTCTCACTTATATACCCAGCATCCCTCCTGTGTTTTGTCGAGGTAGGACTCCTTTCTAAGTTGGGGTGTTACATTCTCAACATGGATTGGCTTCATTCCTGCTATGCCACAGTTGACTGCAAAAATAGGATAGTTTAATTTCAGTTCCTGAATGAGCCCTTCCTATAGTGGAAGGTAAGTACTTCATCTTTCAGGGGTCAGCTTATTTCTACCTTAGGGCAAGGAAAATGATTTCTAAGGGATGTGTTTATTATCTCGTTTATGTTAAAGACTCTGGTTTCAAATCTTCTAGCTTTGAATCAGTTCCAGTGGTTAACAAATATTCAGATATATTTTTCAAAGATTTTCCAAGCATTCCTCTCGAAAGGGAAATAGACTTTGGCATTGACCTTATTCCAAATACTCAGCCTATTTCTATTCCACCATACAGAATGGCACCAGTAGAACTCAAAGAACTAAAAGATCAGTTGAAAGATCTCTTAGATAAGGGATTCATTAGACCTAGAATTTCCCCGTGGGGTGCACCAGTCTTATTTGTATGCAAGAAAGATGGTTCTCTCAGGATGTGTATTGATTACCGTCATCTCAACAAAGTTACGATCAAGAATAGGTATCCTCTTCCCAGGATCGATGAATTATTTGACCAACTTTAGGGTTTCAGTTATTTCTCAAAGATAGACCTCAGATCAGGCTATCATTAGCTCAGAGTTAGAGAATGTGACATCCCGAAGGTAGCTTTTCATACTCAATATGGTCACTTCAAATTTTTAGTTTTGTCCTTTGGTCTTACCAAAGCCCCAGCCGCTTTCATGGACTTGATAAACTGTGTGTTCAGGCTGTACTTGGACATATTCATCATAGCCTTCATAGATGATATCCTGGTCTATTCCCTCACAGAGCATGATCATTCAGACCATCTCAGAATTGTTCTTCAGACTTTCAGAGATCATCAGCTATTCGCTAAATTTAGTAATTGCAAGTTTTGGCAAAGGTTAATAGCATTCCTTAGCCATATTATTTCTGGTGATGGCATTAGAGTAGATCCTTAAAAGACTAAAGCGGTAAAAAACTAGCCTCGCGCTATCTCTCCATCAGATATTAGGAGTTTCTTGGGTTGGCTATCTATTACAGATGGTTTGTTGAGGGATCTTCTTCTATTTCATCCCCCATGTCCAGATTGACTTAGAACAAGGTCAAATTTTAGTGGTTAGATCCTTGCGAGAAGAGTTTTCAGGAATTGAAGACTCAACTCACCTCAGCTCTAGTTCTAGCTCTTCCATATGGTTCAGATGGTTTTGTAGTTTGTTGTGATACATATAGAGTGGGTTTAGGTTGTGTCCTCATGCAGCATGGTAAGGTCATAGCCTACGCCTCTAGACATCTTAAACCCCATAAGAAAATTATCCTACTCATGATCTTAAGTTATCAGCCGTAGTATTTACCTTAAAGATTTGGAGGCATTATTTCTATGGAGTTTATGTAGACGTCTTCACAGATCATAAGAGCCTTCAGTATGTCTTTTCTCAAAAATATCTCAATCTTCATCAGAAAAGGTGGTTAGAGCTCTTAAAAGATTATGACATGAGTGTCCTCTATCATCCGGCCAAGGCCAATGTAGTGGCCGACACTCTCAGTAGACTCTGTATGGGTAATATTTCTCATGTTAATGGTAGTAAGAAGAAGTTAGTCCAGGAAGTGCACCAGCTTTCCAGACTAGGCGTTCGCTTAGTCCACTCTTCAGAGGGTGGTGTATGTGTTCAGAGTAGTTCAGAGTCATCTCTAGTTTCCAAGGTGAAAGAAAAGCAAGATAAGGATCCTAGCCTTGTCAAGCTAAAAGAGTCAGTTCAAAATTAGAAAATAGAGGTTTTCTCCCAAGGGGGAGATGGTGTTCTTTGTTGTCAGGGTCTTCTTTGTGTTCCTGATGTAGATGACATAAGGCATCGAATTCTTATGAAAGCACATGGTGCATGCTACTCTATTCATCCAGGGGCCACAATGATGTACCGCGACTTGCAGGAAATCTATTGGTGGAGTGAAATGAAAAGAAATGTTGTAGAGTTTGTGGCTAAGTGCTCTACATGTCAGCAGGTTAAGATAGAGCATCAGAAACCTAGTGGTTCCATGTAGGAGTTCACCATTCCTACTTGGAAGTGGGAAGAAGTGAAAATGGATTTTATGACGGTTTGCCTCGAACTCATCATCAGCATAATTCAGTTTGGGTCATTGTACATAGAATGACCAAGTCAAATCATTTCCTTCCAATCCATACCTCTTATTCTGCCGAGGATTATGCCAAACTCTACATTAGGGAGTTGGTCAAATTACATGGTGTTCCATTATCTATCATCTCAGACAGAGGTACCAAGTTCACCTCTCACTTTTGGAAAGCATTCCAAAAGGGACTTGGAACCCACGTTCATCTCAGTATAACTTTTCATCCTCAGATAGATGGTCAAGAAGAAAGGACCATTCAGACTCTTGAAGATATGCTAAGGGCATGTGCAATTGATTTCAAGGGAAGTTGGGATGACCACTTGCCATTGATTGAGTTTGCATACAACAATAGCTATCATTCTAGTATTAAAATGGCTCCATTCAAAGATGTCTATGGTAGGAGGTGTAGATCTCCAATTGGTTGGTTTAAAGTTAGTGAGGCCTCAGTCATAGATCCTAACTTGGTATTCGATGTCTTAGAGAAAGTTCAGTTGATCAGAGAGAGACTTTAGGCTGCTCAGAGCTGACAGAAGTCTTATGTTGATGTTTGTAGAAAGGATTTCAAGTTTGAGGTCGATGACTATATCTTTCTCAAGATCTTTCCCATGAAGGAAGTGAAGAGGTTTGGAAAGAAAGGGAAACTCAGTCCCCGCTATATCGGTCCCTTCAGGATTCTCAGTCGTTTAGGCAAGGTAGCTTATGAGCTCAAATTGCCTTCAGATCTAGCTTCAGTTCATCCAGTCTTCCATGTCTCTTTGATCAAGAAGTGCATAGGTGACCCAGCAATTGTAGTCCCTATTTAGAACATTGACATTCAGAACAGTCTCTCCTATAAGGAAATTCTAGTCCAAATTCTAGACTATCAGACTCATAGACTGAGAAACAAAGAAGTCCTTCTAGTCAAAGTTCTTTGACAAAATCAGTATGTTGAGGGAGCTACTTGGGAAGAAGAAGCAGACATACGTACCAAGTATCTTCACCTCTTCTCCACCAATCCAGATCAAGCTCAAGGTAACAGTTCTCCTTAAGCTTATTCTGTTTCCCGTTCAGTATTCTATATAACTTGGTATTCAGTTCACGCTCATGTTTCATCACAAATCTGATATTAAGTACCATTTCATATTTATTCATGCATTCGTGTATTAGTCCAGTGTATAATCATGCATCAAATATGCATTCTCATGGGGAGAACTCAGTTATCAGAAATCTCAGTTATGCATTTATGAATCAGTTACTCATGCATCAGATATGCATGTCCAGCATGATATGTTTAGCTTAATAGTCATATCCATCATGAGATCATATTCCAGTAGTGTATGTCTTGTAAGTACTCCAGTTTTTTGTCTCTCCCCATTTAGTTAGACTCATTCGAGGACGAATGTTTCCAAGGAGAGATATTATAATACCCTGTATATTTCTAAGTTAGAAAATAAACCATTGCTCCTACATATAAAACCTCCTATTCTGTGATTCATATTTGAGTACATAAATTAGGATTATTATCCTAGTGATAATAGAGCTTATGATGTATTAATCATGTTCATAAGAGTCACTTAGAGTAAGCCAAGCTAAGAACTTCTGAATCCACCAAGTTTTTGTGTGTGATTTCACATAGGTCATCTTTGAACGATCATAACTTGATTTATAGGTGGTATTTTTGAAGATTTATACCCTATAAATTGTAAAGAATTGAGTAAGCTTTCTGTCGATACCAAATTTGCCTAAAATGGACACCCGGTGAAGAAGTTATGGCAATTTAAAGTTTCAGCAGCGTCATTTCAGTCAGTGGAGCGTTGCACCATAAGCCAAAATGACGTTTGTCAATTTCCAGTGTATCTCCGTAATTCCACCACATTGCAGTGAGTTTCCAGGTCACAAACAAGTGGTAACGCGACATCTCCATATCGCACTAGGGGCCCAAATCGGGTAATTTTCACAGAAATTAATGTGCATCTAGAGGGGTATTTAGGTCATATTTCCACTTCTATATATTCCATAAACATGGAATTTAGCCCCAATCCAACCACATTATACTCTCTTTTCTCAAAATTCTCTCAAGAATCCGATAGGGTTTTCATAGGAGCTTTAAGATTCAAAGGATTTCATCATAAATTTTCACAGATCTTCCATCTAAGGTATGCGTAGTGTTCATCTATGGATCCATTTCATTCATAGAGCTCAAGAACCATGTTTTAAATATTATTTTGTGATTGTCTTGTTGTGATATGACCAAGTACATGTTGATGATTGTTGTTTAAGTTTCCAGATGATATCTAAAGGTGTTTTCATAAAGTATATGTGTCGTTAGTTGAAATCCATGAACTTTATGTGGTTTAAAATGGGGAAATTCATGAAAATACACCTAAGAAAAAAGAATGCATGCAAAGTGTTTGATAAAATGCTTAAGGTGATAAGATTCGTGTCCCATAATTTAATAGTGCTTAAATGACAAGTCCATGCTCTATGCTCTATGATTTCACATGAATTCCACGTGATTGATATGCGTCATTGTTGTGATATGGATTGAGCATGATATTGTATCTATGCAAGTGTACACATGTATGAATTTCCCTTCCATACATAATATGTTGAGAACTATGTTTAGTGTGAAATCCCCTACTTATGATTGGTGAATTGTGGACTCTATTTTTTATGATCAAGTCAGTTATGTGTGTCCGTTTCCTTCCATCGAGTCCTGGTGGTACTTGTACCCAAAAAATATAGCTATGTGCCTAGAGCCATGTCACGTTATCACGATAATCTCAGTCAAACCATGATTTATAAAACTCAGTCAGTCATGTGACTAAGGAAATCTCAGAAATCTCATCATCTAAATAAATTCTTAGATAGTAGTACTATTTTGTCAGTCAACGGAAGTCAGTTACTCAGTCTATGTACCATTAGTTAAATCATGTTCAGTATCGTCGGATGGGAGTAGAAGTTAACACCGAGTGAACCCAAGGATGGAAACTCACCTACCAGTTTAGGGTGCGATTCTTAGCAGTCATCCTTGTGCTCCAGAACTACGTAGCAAACATAGGTTGAGATATCTTAACCTGTTAGATTAGGGTTGATGAGGTGGCTTAACCTATTAATTTAGGGTTCCCACCATTCTCATTCGAGTACCTGCCAACTAAGGGTCACTCGCAGTTGTCCTTACCGGTGGTGCGGTATTGACACCCTTCTAATCAAGGCACAGATTGGACCCCAGGTCAGCTATTATAGCATATTTGGGGCATGTCATTTGAATAACTACCTCCCACAGTTTCAGTATCAGTCTCAGTAAAAGAACTCAGAATTTCTTCAAGATATCAGGACTATCAGATACAGTCAATTCAATCATAATATGGAACTTAGGTTGTTCCCTCAGATTCAGGACTATCAGATACGGTTATCTATGTATTCAAAATTCCAGTATCAGTCATTTTGGATATCAGTATACTATGTATTAGCGTACAGATCCAGATATCATGTATTCACAATCTCAGTTACTATGTATGTTTGCTTGCACTCTCACATTCATATTAGTCAGTCAGTTAGCATTGCTTATGCATGTAAACCCTTTTGAATTTAGCCTACCTCACTCGTATACTCAGTACTTTCAGTTGTACTGACGCATTTGTGCTATGGTTCTTTCTTTTATGTTACACCATAGGCTCAGAGTCACGAGTTCCAAATCAGCAGTAGCAGTACCATTCCAGTACACAGAGTGGCAGTGAATCCTCATCCATATGAAGACGATATTATTTAATTTCATTCATTATTTCAGTTCAGTTTTGTTAGATGGAGTTAGTTGGAGGCATGTTCCTTCAACTCCTTATTTTAGATAGTATTTAGAGGCTTTCAGATTTAGTTCAGATTTGATTCAGACTTTAGTTGTTTTGTGTATTTGTCACCTATATGGATTTTATGTTTTGTCAGACAATTTATTCAGTTGAACCTTATGGCCTATTGTTCATATTTTCCACATTTTACATATATATTATACAGTGTACAGGTACAAATATCAGTCATGGGTTAGCTTATGGTCCTTCGGGGTCATAAGCACCGTATAGCATTCTGGTTCAGAAAATTGGGGTGTTACAAATAGTAAAACCCCAACATCATTAATTAATAATTTGAACTAATAATCAACACCCATGAATTTAGCTATTCATGAAGTTAAAGAAAGAAAATATACCCAAGTTACCATTCAATTCATCCATTAAAAAGAAAAACAAGAATAAATCCAAACTTCAAATTCAATTCAAAACCAAAGTCTCACTTGGAATTAAATCAACTATTTGTATCTTAGACCACTAAACTCAAAATTGGATAATTAGTTCCCTAGGCTGCTTAAAATATGCAAGGGTTTAGTCTTTTTGAGTTTTGGGATTCAACTACATGAAATTACAATTTTGCCCTAGAAAATTCATGGCCAACGGTGATTGATATCTCCTGGTCGCAATCATGTGGCATCTTGGTGCAGTTATAATATGTTGACTTTTATTGAATGACTATAATCACGACTCTCAGGTCGCAATCATGGTACTTGAGAGTCGTTTGATCTTCATCTACTGCTTCTTTTTGCCTACTTTCCATATCTTTCATCTTGATCTCAACTTATTTTCATCATGTTCTATAAAAAATCACAAAAACTGGATATTAATGCATTTAAATAGTGGATTAGTCTCATTTACACAATTAAATCATTATAGTGTGCAAGAATATGGATATAAATGAGTGGCAAATTTACCACTCATCTATGCTACACCCTTAGATACAAACCAACTTGTGAAATTCCATGGACCATCCACTATATGG
This sequence comes from Capsicum annuum, assembly GCF_002878395.1. NCBI lineage: Eukaryota > Viridiplantae > Streptophyta > Magnoliopsida > Solanales > Solanaceae > Capsicum > Capsicum annuum. Next base: position 80,141,881 of record NC_061111.1, read on the forward strand.
GAATTCCACGACCTTATCGTGCCTATCCCTTAGCATGGCACGCCCATGGTCATAATTGGGCAATCTCTTCTAAATTTAAATAGAAAACTTGGAAAATATGGTACATACCTAGGACGACCTTTGGGGCTTTTAATACACTTGAGGATTATTATATTAGGGTTTAATTCCTTTCCTTTAGTTTACTTTTGAATTATAAACAAAAAATCCTTAATTGTGATTCTTTCTAATTCTATGAGTTGCCAAACACCCTTATCTGGGGTTGAGGATAAGAAAATGAGTACTTAAGCTTGTAATAAAGTTGGTTTATATTATTTCTCATTTTTGGTAGTTTTTATATCCTTGTATTTACTATTCTACGAATTAGCAACCCTTAGAATAAACATATATTTCTATGGTAAGCCCCGAAGGAGGATTAATAAATTAGAACGTGGGATATATGGACTTGGATCTTAACGTGGGATATATGGACTTGGATCTTACTCTTTCAAGGAATTGAAGTTAGGATTTGTATTTAGGATAGGAATATACCTAATTTTCCCTATTTTTTTTATATATATAGAAGAAATACAAATGTGTTTAATTTAGTTATTGCATCCCCCCTCAACACTGTAGTTTTGAGGATAAGTTAGATAATTGACTTAAGGCTCGGAACACCATAGTCATTTCATCAACCTTGTGAACTAACAACCAAGAAGATTAACTAAACCAACAAGATTATATAGCTAAGTAGGATTACATGTAGTGCCTTAAGCCTGGGTTACTCCCTATTATTGTCCAATAATTTATATTATCAAATTATTTATTGCTACTTATGGTTTTCAATTCCCAAATGTTATAACTTAATTATGTACTTGTTTAATCTTTGTAGTAAGATTAGAATTAGATTGTAGCCGAGAACAAGTCCCTTTGGGACCGATACTTTGCTTGAAAAGGCCACTATATTACTTGTATGACCGCATACACTTGCATGCATGCTTGGGCGCAACAAGTTTTTAACGTCGTTGTCAAGGACTTATAGCTTAGCAACTGTCTTACTTTTAGTTTTATTATTTTATTTTACAGGTGTTAATAACTTTATCTTAGCATAAACCAAACTAAGAACAAGGGCATGCCACACCCTTGGATCTCAATGTAATGGGAATACTACACCCTTAGATGAAAACCAAATTTTCACATTCTGGTGAGAATCTGTGATAAGGCCTTGCCACACCCTTATCGTGCCAATCCCTTAGCGTGGCACGCCCATGTGTCAAAATCGGGCAATCACTTCCAACTTTAAATCGAACACTTGGACCATATTGTACACAGCTTGAACTACCATTTGGGATTTGAATACACTTAAGGTGGCTTATTTTAGGGAGTTTATACTTATTTTTACTTTACATTTGGATTATGAACATGAATTCCTTAATTTGGTTATTTCTAATTCCATGAGTGGCTAAACTCCCTAATTCGTGGTTGAGGCAAAGAATATGAGTAAATCTTGTAAGTAAGTTTGTTTATGTTATTTATCATTCTTGGTTGTTCACAGATCCTTGTATTTACCATTATACAGATTAACGACCATTTGAATAAGCATATTTTTCTATGGTGAGCCCGAAAGAAGGAACGACAAATTAGAACGTGGGATATATGGAATAAGATCTTAATATTTTAAGGAATTTAAGTTATGATTTAGGTTTAGGATAGGAATATTGCTATGTAAGACCCCGTAAAATTCTCTCGTAGTCTGAACCTTAGAGTGTGTTCAGTAAAGTGTTAATCCAGCCCTAAAAGGTTGAGAAGTGTCTTTCCCAAGCGAGAAGTATTATGAATCGTGTAGAATTTCCCTAATATGACCCAAATTCGACACTCGGCCAAAGAGTTAGAGCAATTTTAGTGAGGCAGTGTGCCACCTAGCACTCTAGCACATTGCGAAGCCAGCCAAAATGGCAATTGTCAAATTCCAGTGAGCCTCTGTGATTCCACCGCATCGCGGTGTCTTTATAGTTTGCAACCATGGTGGCAACGTGATTTACACCGCATCGTGCCAAGGCTCAGTTTCCCAATTGTCCAATTTCCAGTAAGCTGGTGCGATTATGGTCGTCGTGCCAGCACGTAAAATTGGGATTTTTCCAATTCCAGATTTTTAATTCTAAGGGCAAAAAGGGTCTTTTCCCAACCCCTATATATACTCTTTAACACGAGATTCAGCACATTTACACCCAAATATTATTGGTTTCTCTCAATTTTCTTCAAGAACAAGACCTAGGGTTCCTAATCCAAGACCCAAGTCATCAAGATTCATCCGTAAATCTTCTGAGAATCATATAACATGATTTGCAGATGTTGATTTTTGGGTGCCTTCCACAAAAAAGTTCAAGAATCCTTTTCTAAATTCAAAGATCTTATATATATGATTTTCATGATTCATGTGAATTGAAATTGAAGTTCATGTTATTATTGAGTTTTAATTCATGTTTTGTTTATAAAGTTTCAAGCTTTGATCCTAGCATATGATATTCATGTGATGTTCATGATAAACCCTCTTCAAGTTGCATGTTAGGTGATGTGTTTATATCAATTAAGCGTACAAATTATGAATAAGCAAAGCATGCTCCACATATGTTTGATAAAATGCTTATGTGAAAGAACTAGAGCCATTATAGCATGTTGACTAGAAATCTCCAATTGTGTGCAAACCCATGCATGTCAAGTGTTTGTTGAAAAGCCTTAGTGAATGAATTGTGATATGATAGCATAAAATTCCCCAATTATGAGCCCTTCGATACATGCTAAGACTTTAATACATGTTGAGTGTTTGATGTAAGACCTTGTTGAATGGAGTATGAGCCAATGCCATGTCTACCTATACTGTCACTTATTTATGATTTCTAAATACTTGAAGAGATATTTTAGTGATTATGATAGTGAATGAATGTCCATGGTCTTGATTATTCAAAAATGGGTATGTTTTAGTTTTATGTTATCGAGTCCTGGGGGTATTTATACCCAACAAATTAGCTACAGTCTAGAGCCCATGTCAGTTTTCTCGATAATCTTAGTTAAGCCATGATTCTCAGAACTCAGTGAGTTATAGAACACTGTACTCTCAGACAGATATAGAACTTAAGAAATCTCATAAATATCAGTAATCTCAGTATCGCTAGTCTTCTAGCCTCAGTTCAGTACACAAATCTAGTAGTATTCAAGTGTTCAGTTCGAAACTCAGTATCATGCAGTCAGATAATGAGATTTAGTATTATTCTATTAGATACGGAACCAAGTAAATTTAGCATAACTCAGTCAGTTTATTTGAGAAATATGATCAGTAACAGATTCAGCTCCGTTTAAGTTCAATTAAAAATCATTTTAAAGTCTTTCAGTTGGGAGTAGGAGGTAGCACCGAGCGAGTACAGGGATGGCGGCTCTCCATTATGGAGGTAGTGTGGTTAGAAGCAATCCCTAAACTCCAAACTGTGTAGCCAGCGCAGGACCAGGAGTCACCTATTAGAATAAGGCTAGACTATTATACTGCCTTAGGCTTGACTTCCTATGAGGGTCACCCGTTAGAAAGGCTTGACCAGAGTAAAGGTATTTACCCGTGGCACGGTATTGACACCTTTCCAGCTGGGGTTACAGGTTGGACCCCACCAATTTAGATTTGGGGTATGTCAATTAAGTGAGAACTCCCACAGTTGTAGATTTATTATCAATCTTTAGAGTAGAACTCAAAAATCAAGGCTGTCAGATACAGTCACCTATATTAGCAAGGAACTCAAATAGTTCCATTGATTCATGGACCACTTGCTAGATAGGTATGGTCTCACATAAAGTTATTCAGTATCAGCATTATCAAATCCATAGATCACCCATTAGATAGGCTTGATCTCAGTCTCAGATTTAGTTGAGTAATCTCATTATCAGATCCAAAGATCACCTAATGGGTAGGCTTGATCTTAGTCTCAAATTCAGTTGAGTAATCTCATTATCAGATCCAGAGATCACCCGTTAGGTAGGATTGATCTCAGTTTAATTGAGTAATCTCATTATCATATCCAAAGATCACCCGTTAGGTAGGATTAATCCCATTCTGAAATTCAGTTGAATATTCTCATTATTAGATTCAGAGATCTTCCACTAGATAGGTTTGATCTCAAAAATAATTTTTTCTTATCGTTGATAGTAGATTCAGGGATTATCCGTTACAGAGATTTGATTTCTAATTTAGTCAGTTGAGATTAGTAAGGTCAGAGTTCAGTCATTGATATGAGTAGATTCAGTTAATCAGCTTCAATATCATTAGTTTCTGAGATCACTCGCTAGATAGGACTGATATCAACTTAAGTACTCAGTTATGATTTCAGTTATAGTTTGTGTATTCATGCATGTGATCTCATTCAGTACTCTCATGATTATTCAGTTAAGTAATTGTTCATGCTTAAGCCCTTGCATTCAGCCTTACCTCATTTTTATACTCGATATATTTTTGTACTGACGCATTTGTGCTATGGTGTTTTATTTGACACCATAGGTTCAGAGGAACGAGATCCAGAGAACCCTTAGTAGCTCAGTCCCAGTCAGCAGCAATAGACGTAGTAGTGGGTCCTCTTTAGTCCAGGGTGATCCTTATTTTATTATCGCATCAAATTTAGTTAATTTTTAATAGACAGAGTTAGTTGGGGACATGTCCCATCAACTCAACAGTTTACACAATTTAGAGGCTTTTTGGACAGATGTATCAGTATTCAGTTTTCAGTTTTGAGTATTTTTAGATATTTTGAACCTTATGGCCAGTTTTCACATTTATTATCTATATTATACAGTGCTCAGGTATAGATATCAGTAGAGGGTTTGCTTGTGGTCCTTCAGGATCATGAGCACCGTGTGACATTCAAGTTCCAGAAAATTGGGTCGTTACATGCTAATTCTCCTTATTTCATTCATATATAGGAGGACATACAAATGCTTTTAACTTAGTTCAGGCATCCTCACTCAAAGATGGAGTTGTAAGGCTAAGTTAGATAGTTGATTAGAGGCTCGAAAGACCATAGTCATGTCATCAACCCCTTGAACCAACAACCAAGATGATTAAATAAACCAAAGAAATTATATAGCTAAGTAAGAATTTTTGCAGTGCCTTAACCCTGTGTTTATACCTTTTATTATTATCGAATTATTTACGGTTACTTGTAGCCTTCAATTCCCAAAAGTTATTGGTTACTTCTAAACTTATTTAATCTTTGTAGTAAGATTAGAATTATATTGTTTCTAAGAATAGGTACTTATGGGATCGATACTTGGATTATATAAGCAATTATATTACTTGTACGATGAAATACACTTACATGTACGATTAGGCGCAATAATGAGTGGGTGACTCATGGTGACTGATGAAAAAAGTGAAAAAATGAGTACCATATGATGACTCTGGCCACGACCATCCCTAGGCCTTACGACTTGTTACCAAATACATCGAGATTGATACCATCAACATTAAGAAGATTTTAAAAGGGTTGTTTTTTATTTTCCCACACTTTTAACCCCAAAACTACATCATGTCACCTTTAATAAGAGGGATAAGTTTAGTTAATCACCCCAAATGCCTCATTATTTTCCTCAAAGTCATTCTAAGTCAGTAAAATAAGTGATTCAACTCTCAAGCATGCCAAGGCCTAGGTTTTTTATTCTCAAAGCAAGATTTTCAAGCTCTTCGTCCAAGATTTTATCAGTCTAGGTATGTGAGCCTTCAAAAAGTGATTCGTTTCACTTTTATACCCAAAAACTAGTTTTAAAATATGAATTTTAGTTTTGATTTCTATGAACTCCTGATCTAGGGTTAATAACCAATTCTTCCAAATTCCTAAAAATTTGATTCTATCATGTTATTTTATTATAATAGTTCCCTTTCAAAGTTATTATGTATGATTTTCATGGATTTAAATTTGTTATTTAATATGTGAAGGATAATGCATGTTTTATAGATTTCAACCTTTTTTGGATGAATAATGTGTTGGTGGAGTTTAGTCTATATTAGTTAACATGTCATGTGTTCCCCTAAAATTCAATATATTTATAGAGGTGTTATTTTATGGCTACTTGGTATATTGATATTCAGTATTTGGGACTTGGGCTATGAAATTTCCCTTTTTCCTTCTAATTATTAAATTGTCATTATTAGTTACATTCTTCAGAGATGGCAGGTTACGAATACCCAATGATGTAGGATTCATAGATTGTCAGTCAAACTCTCAATACTTTAGTTTTCATGATTTAGATACTTTTAGATAAAGCTTGTACCGTTCAATCTCAGAACTTTAGTATTATTGATCTACTCAATATACCATTCTGATCATGATTTTTAGAGATAGTAATTGTATATAGCTAGTTCCACGATTTTAGTTATTCTCGGATATAGTAAAGTGAGCTAGTTTATGTATTTCACTCAGCATTTAGTAAAAATATGAGCATATGTAATATGCATTATCATATTATGATCAATAGCTTTGACTCATAATAATTAGATACATCACATGCATGACATACAAATATGCCATGAATGCTCTTGAACATATTTTCCCAAAAGTAAGCTTCCTAATTAGTATGGTGTCTGGAATACTATTAGTGATCGTGAACCAGTTTCCTATGAAAACAAATTTCACTAGTAGTATGACAGCCAAGTATGGCATCCATGATTTTGGATAGATTGACATCAAAGTATGTCTTCTTATGTTGACATATAGATTTGCCATCAAATCGAGATAGTATTTATAGTCAATTAGGAGTAGTACTTAAAACCAAATTGGACTAGGGTTCATCATACCCCAAGTCCCTGAACTATGTGCAACCATATATTATGTTCTTTGAATATTGGTACCACACTAAACAAGCCTTTATCCCATGGCAAGGTATATTAAGTCCCTTTTTGAAGGGGATTATATATCAAACTCCGTGTTTAACTCACAGAGTTATATGTCAGTTAATAGTATCTCCCACTGATTTAGACTCAATTCTTCTACATGACTCATAGTTCAGTTTTACCTGCTTTTAAACTATGATTATCTAGATTATCATTGAATTTTAGTACATGTGTATTTCATATAGGATCATTCTACTTAAGTTTAGTTATTTGCATTCAGTTAGCAGTTAGACTAGTTTTATAAGAATGAGTTAAATGCATATTTAAAGATATTGTTTTTGTCCTTAATTTCAGAGCATGATTTAAGTATTTCATGACTAGTGCATATCTCAATTACTCAGTACATTCAAACGTACTGATCGCACATCTTTTCTACATAGATTTTTCATATGATATAGATTTAGGTGCTTACTATTAGAATCTAAGTCAGGTAATGGATACCATTTGTAGGGGGGTGCGCGGATTTAATAGGTATAATAGATTTAGTAGGTTTCTAGTATAATAGATTTAGTAGGTTTCTAGTGAATCTATTTTTATTAGTGCGTGGATATTTTGTTTCAATATCTTTTAATAATTTATTTTTTCGTAAGATATATCCATTAATTATTTTATCCTGTAGTAATTGTAGAGTTACAAATTCTTGTATAATAATTTATCCTATCTGTGCTATAATGTATATCTAATTCTAGATTTTCAATGTTACTTATTATCTTGTGTTGTTCTTCTCGTAGTGAGTTTTTTAAATTATATAAACTATCACATGTACTTTTATCTAAATTTTCTAATGTTGTTTCTATGGTATAATCATTATAATCTATTGTTTTTACTATTTGTTCGAATGGGCTTTCTATTTGTATTTACCATTTGTAGGGGGGTGCGCGGATTTAATAGGTATAATAGATTTAGTAGGTTTCTAGTGAATCTATTTTTATTAGTGCGTGGATATTTTGTTTCAATATCTTTTAATAATTTATTTTTTTCGTAAGATATATCCATTAATTATTTTATCCTGTAGTAATTGCAGAGTTACAAATTCTTGTATAATAATTTATCCTATCTGTGCTATAATGTATATCTA
>NC_061111.1:80152856-80163045 GCF_002878395.1 Capsicum annuum
CTTAGAATTAGCCAACATTATCGAAGCTTAGTTAGAAAGCTAAGTAAATATAAGAGAATACTCTTTCACACTCATGTTGCCTTGATTTAAATTAATAAACTCCTTAACCTTGGTTTACCTTAACTTGGGTAAAAAAGTAGTTATGAATTATTCCCAATATAGTGGACATATATTAGTATCTTTATCTTCTTTTCACTTCTTACACGAAGTGTGTGCCACTTATTTTAACTCATAAGCAGCCAAATCTACACTCTCAACCTGAGTGAGACCCATAATGTTTGTGTCTTTCAAATCAAGGAACTCCAATGGATCTTTTATAGCCTTAGAACCTTTGAACTCAAAAGAATTCATTCAAGTGAAGTCCCAGATTCTAGTTGATGCAGTGCTAACACTTAGGTTGATCAGTGCTATAGCCTATTGGTTAACTTGGGTACTCTTGTCCTGAGCTAGAACCTAAAAATAAGCCCTAAAATTGATGTGAGACTTGATCATTCCAAGGGCCTACTGGAGCTAGTAGTGCTTGCATATTTCTATTTTTGTTATCGTTTCCAGTCTGACTTTCATTTAATTTTCCATTTGCTATTTTGGAAGGCATTTTCTGTAATTGCATAGAGCACAAGTTAGAAAAAGGTTAAATAGAGTTCACACTCTATCATATTATATGAATATGAAAGAAGTTAAACTTTTCAAAAAATATTTTTGAGCCTTCCATTCATAAGTGTTGTGCATTTCACACCCATGAAGAAGACTCTACTTAACGCGGCGTTTGGACACCCTAGTATACTTTAAAGTTGATTCTCTAATACTAAGTTTTTCATGACCCAAGCGACAACCTAGTATTAACATGATGATTAGATTCACAAGCGATCCCAAGTCAACCCAAGATTTGGCGTGACACTAAAATACTATATAAACTATATAAATATTGTGCAAAAACTTGACTTTAAATAATATAAGAATAATTAAATGGAACCTGATACTGAGTTATGTGGAAAACGTCAAATCAAAACCAATAAGTTATAAATCTACTATCTTTTTATTTGAAATCCTATACTATGATGAGTTGTTAGATAAGGACATAGGTAACTCCAACTATTTGAAATTGAAACAATATATTTCAATGGAAATTATGCAGTTAGTACTTTGAATGTACTGAGAAAGTGAGATATTTACTACACTATATATGTTGATCCTGATAGGATAAACTAAACATGAAGATGAAAGATATTATGTAATACCCCACAAGTTCCTAGATAAGTTTCCAACTATCCGTCATAGGTTTAAAGGCCCTAAAGTTATTATGTCAAGTTGTAATTTAGTGTCATGACCATTCAAGTTGTATATAAAGTGTTTTCAATGCTAATTATGGTCATAGGAAGAACTTAGAGAAAAGTCGAGTTAAGAACACTTTTATCGATTGAGCTATTGTATTTGATCCTACAAGGGTAAAATTTAAATGAGCGTGTCTCCTAGATTATAACCATTCAGGTGTCCTACTATATATCAAAAGAAATATCTTTGTCTTCTTTCCAATGCAAATGGTTTCACTTTAATCTAATATTGGAATAGAAAGTTATGCTCATTTTACTTCAGAGTGTCCGTCTGTCAACAAGGTGATCACTTGAGATGATAAACCGTCAACTAAGTGACAAGCATCAACCTCGTCATCAGCCTTAATGTAAGGTGATGACTTGAGGTGATAAGCCGTAAACTAAGTGATGAGCTATCAACCTCATTGTCAGCCTTTACCAAATCAATAAGAGAATGTGATAACTAAGTTGATAATCCATCAACTAGTTGATAAGCTATCAACTATGTCATCAACAAAAAACTTTTGCAATTTATATACAGTTTCTTTATGGTTATTTTGGTCTTTTCCTTACCTCAAACCCTGTACCCTATGACTTAAATCATGAAATAAGAATTATTGGACATTATAATCAATTTTAAATGCCATTAATCCTCTCCATTCTCAAGAACATCAAGATTAGCGTTTTCTCATCAAGTCATCTCTCAAACCTCCAAATTCAAATTTCTTCCCTTAAGAACTCAAGATTTAAGTTCTAATTTCAAGCTTTCTTCAAGAATTCATCTAATTGAGGCATGTGGGGTATTCATCAATAGGTTCCTTTCACTTATTGAGCCCAAAAATCCTCTTTTTGGTTAAATTATGTATTATACACTAATTTATGATCAAGTTCAATGTAAATCATAAAATTCCTCTATGTTTCCCTATTGTTTTACATTCAAGCTATGCTGATAGTTTTAATCCATGAAAAACATGATCCTACATGCTTGAAGTTCCAAAACCCCATGTCATGTTCAGTTAACATCATCTTAAAATTCTCAAATTATGCTTTAAACTGTATACACATGATATTTTCCCAATGTTAAATCACTCCCATGTTTAGAATCATGAAATTTATTAGACTATTGACATATCTCATGTTTTGGGTCTTTTTAATTATGATTTTACGTGACTGTTTTAAGTGTTGTTATCGATGTTTTGTAATCTTTTAGTGTTGGTGGGTTATTAACACCTGATACCTATATTTTTCCTTACGTTTTGGACCTTTCAAGTAATAAGCCAGTCAACTCATGATTTTATTGTTAAACTCAGTTTGTTACAATCATGTTGAGAACCATTTTTTTTTACATATTTATAATTATTTTAAAATTTGTATGCATTATTGTTTTCAAAATACCACTACCTGAGCTTATCAATTATCAGTGCATGCACCAGTAAGTATTTCAGTATCTTTCAGTTGGGGGTAGGATTTAGCACCAAGAGGGAAGTATACATTCATTGCATCTAACTTCCCCAGAAACTACATGCCATCATAGGTTTAGGGACCTTCCATCTAGTGTTTCCCCTTGCCTAACATGAGCTCATTTTAGTGATCACTCTAGTTGAATACAGGTTCTATTTGTAATAACACATATTTTTGAGCTAAAATTCTAACCGTTGATCTTACACGTCTAAGCTCTAATACAAATGAGTTGAATGTGAATACAAGTTTCATAATCATTATTCTAGTATATGGAGTAGTTTAGAGGTGAAAAATGTTCATAGCAATGACCTAGAACAAAGTTGAGCTAAGACCAATTGATTCATCCAAAGTTTGACATTTGATTCTACAAGGGTTAACTTCAAATGTGTATATCTCTTAATATACATGGAATTTTTCATCCCAAGACCTATCAAATTGTAGATAATTGAATTATCTTTTCAACAATACCAATTTTGCAAAAATCTGATACCCAAGCGAACAGTTATGCCCATTTTCATGAGAGATAGTAAGGGTATGCGATTGGTTAGGTGCCACCCAACCAAACTTAGATGATTGGTTAGGCGCCGCCTAACATGGCTTGTTCAATTACTTGGGCACGGCCTCAGTCAATTCCAAGTGCCAAAAACACTCCGTTTTGACTTATATCAAGGGTGTTGAAGTCATTTCACACCCCTAAACCATCCCTAATCACTCCAAATCATTGATAAGGGGTTTTTAAACACATAATTACAATCCCTAAGCCATGAATCAGTCAAGTTACGATCCAAAACCCTTTCTCTCTTCCTAAGAACAAAATCTAAGTTTACTTCTCAAGAATCAAGAAGTTAAGCTCTGAATTTAAAGTTCTCTACAAGGATTCTTTCAATCAAGCTTGAAGGTCCAATATTTCAACGAATCTGTTACCATAAAGGTATGTGGGGTTTTCAACAAGAGCCTTCTTTCGTTCTTGTGCCCAAATTGATGTTTACATTTACAAATATGCATGATTTTATATGCTTTACTATGAATTTGAGATGGAAACTTATATATTACATTTTGTTCAAGAAACTATGATATTTTGATGCCTTGAAGTTGAATTCCATGAACTTTGATGATAATATCATGTTTAAAGTTAAAATTTCAGATTTTGTATGAATTATATATGGTTGCTACATAAAGTATGAATCTTGAAGTATTTTGCTCAAGTGTTGATATATGGGATTTAAACCCTTTTTGAGATTATGATCTTTGGTGAAGTAATGTGTTATACACACCTTGATATTTGAATGATTTGACCTTTTGGTCTTGAAAGAGTTATTTTTTAACTCGAATGAGAAAAGAAATCCACATGTTGATTTTATTATGAAAAAGGGGTAGCATGACGACTCCCGATATGAATTGTAGAATTATGTTGTTGTGGATTTTCTTTTGAAAAGATCTGAGCTAAGTCCAGGAGTAGTCTTTAGCACCGAGTGGGAGGTATAGCTGTGATTGGTACTACCCTAGAACTACGTGCCCCCATAGGATATGAGCCTAAGGCTGCTTCATATAGTGATCACTAGCGAACCAAAGGTTAAGGTCCTACTCCGATGGCAAGGATAGGACAGCTCTCTCCAACGTGGGTTAGATGTTGGACTCCATGTAGCTCACATGAAAAGTCTTATTCTTCTATTTGAGATGAAAACATATTTGTTTGAAATACAGAGTTTGAGAAAGTCACTATTTTTTAAAGATTTAATGAACATATATTCCAAAGAGAATTGTTATGAGATTTGATTGCTTTGATAATTTGGAATCGAGATGGAAGTGAATTGAGATTTATTATGATGACTCACATGTTTCACCCGATATATTTTACTCTCTTATGATTATGATGATTTTAATTCGAGCTAAGTGAGTCATTTATATCAGTATGTATAATTTTATAAAGTGTGATGATATTAATATATAATTTTATATATGCATTGTACCCCCATATGCTCGGTACGTTTTCATGGTTCTGACCCACATATTCGTATGTGGGCTATATTTTCTGGGAATATAGGTACAAGGTATAGTGTACATCTTCAGATCTAGTCAATTCATGGCATTCAGTCAGCAGGTGATGAGTCTATTTGACTCAAGGGCTTGAGTTAGTGATACAGTTTGAGAAGTTTTGTATTTTCTTTATACAGTCGTATTGAGTTGGGTTAGTCGGGAGTCATGACCCGGCTACCTTCAGTCAGTACTGGTAGAGGCTTCATAGACAGTCAGTAGAAGTTGATGTATTCTGTTTCAGTTTTGGTTGTAATCTTGTAAATTTAGTTTTGTATCTATCATATTCAGAAAAGAGTTATTTTCTGCAGATTTATATAGATTTATACTCTTTGTTCAGTTGCTTATGAGTTATGCCAGTAGAAGGGTTAGCTTGGGGTCACTTGTGATCCTAAGCACCGGGTGATGTCTCGGGACCTGATTTTGGGGCATTACAAACTTAGTACCAGAGCATAGAGTTTAAGTGTCCTAGGGTGTCTATGAAGCCATGTCTAGTAGAGTCTTGCAGAACGGTACGGAGACATCTGTACTTTTCTTCGAGAGGCTACAGGGCATTTAGGAAATGTTACCCTTCTTTCAAGTCTAGCACTGTGCCATGAATAGGTTCTCCAAGAAACTTATACAAATTCTTATCTTACTCTATTCTAGTCAACTCTGCCTTATTTCTAACGTATCAGAAACAATTGAGATTCAGTCTCCATAGATAGTTATGGGACTGTCAGAGAGCTAAAAAGTATCCTATCAGTACTTTTGAGTTTTGAAAACTGAAGTGCTTTATCAGGCCTGTAGATATCGTGTACAAAGCCTGAGTCAGATGTGCTTTTGAATTTTTCCTCATAATCCATAATGATAATCTATACTTCTCTATCTATGTCCTTAAAGTAACATGTTCGGCAAGTTCCAGTTCCTCCCTAGATAATGTTTTTATAATTGCTAGCAGAAGTTTTAGATGTTTCATAAAGCGACTTTAGATGAGCTTCTAGTATGTGATAATTCCATCATATTTGAATTTATACCCTTGTTCTTATGAGTTATTTAATTAAGATAGAGTAAGGTGTATTCTTAGATCGTTGAATGTTGTGCATCAAGTTTCTATATCTTGTATTATGTAATCTTGTTATCATTATGTTTGTGAAAAATCAAAGTCTAGTGAAGCCGTGTGAGTCCTATTTTGATTCACTAGCATAGTTTCTTTGTAATTAATCTAATTTTCTTGTTCAAAATACAAAACCAAAGTCTAGTGAAGTCGTGTGAGGCCTATTTTGATTCACTAGTAACTTGTTGTTTAACTTGTTGTTCTGGTGTTAGTTGAAAGTGTGGGTTTCTGTGTAGTGATAGAAGTAGTAACGTTTAGTTGAAAGTGTTGTGTTAGTTGAACTTATGGGTTTAGAAGTGTAGTGGCAAGAATGGTGGTAAGGGCGATTTATTGAATATGTATAGCTGAATTTTTGCGTATGATTAAATTAGTAATAAAGTGATATACCCTTGTTTGTTAGTTTAGTGAAGTTAGAGAAGGATATTATTAGTAAGGTGGATTGTTGTATGCTTGAAGTATGAAAAGAGTTATTGATGGTATTTGTTGTGCTAGGAAAGTATAGGTTTTGATGGAAGTACTTGGTGGTTGAGCATCGTTAATTTAGGCTTTCCTGAGATTGCAAGAGGAAGTTTAGTTGAACTTATAGAGCTATGAAAGTAATTTAGGTGTGAAGATGGGTAAATAGTAATGATGTGAAGAAGGAGGATGTGTTAACAGATTATGAATAAGATAGGCCATATGATTATGATCGATTGTCATTGTGTACTAGTTTTTTTTAAAGTTGTGTTCTATAGTTTTGAAGTGAAAATTATGTGTAAGATTGGGTTGTAAATCATGTTAGCTCTAGACATTAAGTTTGAACTTTTGATGGTTCGGTGGTTGATGCTAGTTATATGGAGGTGATCTAGTAGGCCTGAATAGTGTATGCAAGATGTAAGATCATGTGTTCGTAATTAAGTATGATGTAGAGGTGTGCCCAAGGTGCTATAGGGTTGCGTTAATTTTCTTAGGATTATTGCATATTGTGTGGTTATTAGTAACGTTGAGTTGCTAGGTGGAGAAAGGCTAGTTAGATAATTTATGTTGTTCTTCATAGCTAAGTTAAGGAGTTATGATTGAAGATGTTGAGTCTTTTTAGTATGATTTTATTCTCATGGTTTGGGAAAAATATAAGTATAGAAGTGTGATCTTGGTAGGCTATGATTATGTGATTAGAGATGTATATATGGTTGCAAATAAGAGTGTAAGTCTTTGATGATGATTATTGAAGCTAGGAATTAAGGATGACATATGGATGGGCTGTTCAAGAATGAAGTTGGTAAGTTCGAAATTAGTTTATTCTTGTGAGTTTAGCATTTATTTGTAGATATTAGAATGATGAAATTATGGCTTAATCTCGAGAATATGTGGAGTATTCCTTTAGAGGTATTTGCCTTAAAGTATATGTGTTTTTAATGATAGGATTGAATGTCATGTTGGGTGTAAGATGATGTATGCAATATGCACTAGTGAATCCGTATCAAGAGTTTTAAATTAGTCATTGAAGTGGTAAGGAATGTTATGCTTAGGGTGTGAGCTCTAAGAAGATATAGAATTTTGAACCTTGTGGTTTAGACTAGTATTGTGGTTTGGCATATTGTATCTTGTGATTTAGTGTTAGGCTTGATCATGGTGAGATAACTTAGTTTAGTTTAGACCTTAGTAGAAAGATTTCGCAGTGCCAATATGAGAATTATAAGTTGAATCCAATGAGTATGGTATTTAAGGGGAATAGTATAGTCGAGAGAGCATTTGAGAAGTGATGCTAAGCTTGAAAGTAAGAAGTTCCATTGCCTACGGCCTAGCAATCCTATCTTAGTTTATGAGTTATATAATTATATTCCATGCTATAGAGTTATATCAATGTTGTAATTCCTTAGTCAAATGTCTTGTTCAGAGCATGACAAAATTCTTTGCTCCCTAATGTCAATAGAATTTCATAGAAAAGTTCTGAAGAAATACTCCATTTGAGTATAGGTAGTCAGTATGATCCATACCATATAGCCTGTAGTCTAGTTTAGCAAGTAAGGAGATAAGCTCCTATAGATTCTTAATTTTCCAGATAGTCTTACTATCCGCATTCTTATACGTATGTACATTCCAAGAGGCAATGTGTTTGTGTCCAATTAAATTATGAATTCAGCTCAGTTCATGCATCAGTTTTAGTTTCAGATATTAAGTCATGATTCAGTTCGTAAGTATCCTGTATAGTATCACAGTCTCTTCCTAGTATTTTCATCAAATTGTTATCATTTGGGGACGAATGATCCCAAGAGGGGGATGTTGTAATACCTCAAGTTTTCATATCATAAACCTCTCATCCATTCTCATGAGATTAGATCCAGGGCAAAGTAATGGTTATTCATAAGTTGACACTCTCGTTTCTATCTTAACCATATAATTATTTTCATAAGAATTAAGGCACATGCAGTTCAGTTCAGTGAATCATTATGTTTGATATTCAGTGATTCAATTTTTATCAGTTGTACAAATTAGCTTAAAGACTGAGATTCCTCTGTGTTTCAGCTTAATTATGCACATTCGAGGATGAATGTTCCCAAGGGGGAGATAATGTAATCACCCGTATTTTCGTGATAAAATTCTAACCGTCGATATTACGTGTCTAAGCTCTAATCCAAATGAGTTGAATGTGAATACAAGTTTCATGATCATTATCCTAGTCTATGGAGTAGTTTAGAGGTGAAAAATATTCATAGCAATGACCTAGAACAAAGTTAAGCTAAGACCAATTGATTCATCAAAAGTTTAACATTCGATTCTACAAGGTTCAACTTCAAACGTGTATATCTATTAATATACATGGAATTTTTTATCCCAAGACCTATCAAATTGTAGATAATTGAATTAGCTTTCCAACAATACTAATTTCGCAAAAATCCGATACCCAAGCGAAGAGTTATGCCCATTTTCGTGAGAGATAGTAAGGGTATGCGATTGGTTAGGCGCCGCCCAACCAAACTTAGGTGATTGGTTAGGCGCCGCCCAACCTAGCTTGTGCGATTACTTGGGCACCACCTAAGTCAGTTTCAAGTGCTAAAAACACTCCGTTTTGACTTACATCAAGGGTTTTGAAGTCATTTCACACCCCCTAAACTGTCCCTAATCACTCCAAATTGTTGATAAGGGGTTTATAAATACATAATTACAATCCCTAAGCCCTGAATCAGTCAAGTTATGATCCAAAACCCTTCCTCTCTTCCTAAGAACAAAATCTAAGTTTACATCTCAAGAATCAAGAAGTTAAGCTCCGAATTCAAAGTTCTCTACAAGGATTCTTTCAATCAAGCTTGAAGGTCCAATCTTTCTACGAATCCGTTACCATAAAGGTATGTGGGGTTTTCTACAAGAGCCTTCTTTCGTTCTTGTGCCCAAATTGATGTTTACGTTTACAAATATACATGATTTTATATGCTTTACTATGAATTTGAGATGGAACCATTTATATTACATTTTGTTCAAGAAACTATGATATTTTGATGCCTTGAAGTTGAATTCCATGAACTTTGATGATAATATCATGTTTAAAGTTAAAATTTCAGATTTTGTATGAATTAAATATGGTTGCTACATAAAGTATGAATCTTGAAGTATTTTGCTCAAGTGTTGATATATGGGATTTAAACCCTCTTTGAGATTATGATCTTTGGTGAAGTAATGTGTTATGCACACCTTGATATTTGAATGATTTTACCTTTTGGTCTTGAAAGAGATATTTTTGAACTCGAATGAGAAAAAAAATCCACATGTTGATATTATTATGAAAAAGGGGTAGCATGACGGCTCCCGATATGAATTGCTGAATTGTGTTGTTGTAGATTTTCTTTTGAAATGATCTGAGCTAAGTCTGGGAGTAGTCTTTAGCACTGAGTGGGAGGTATAGCTATGATTGGTACTTCCCTAGAACTACGTGCCCCCGTAGGAGGTGAGCCTAAGGCTGCTTGATATAGTGATCACTGGTGAACCAAAGGTTAAGGTCCTAATCCGATGGCAAGGATAGGACAGCTCTCCTCAACGTGGGTTGGACGTTGGACTCTATGTAGCTCACATGGTTTTTTTAGGTTGTAAGAGGCTCCCAATGTGTGTGTGTGTATTCTCCTATCTAATATGAAAAGTCTTATTCTTCTATCTGAGATGAAAACATATTTGTTTGAAAGACAGAGTTTGAGAAAGTCATTATTTTCAAAAGATTTAATGAACATATATTCCAAAGAGAATTGTTATGAGATTTGATTGCTTTGATGATTTGGAATCGAGATGGAAGTGAATTGAGATTTATTATGATGACTCA